>NW_025351783.1:0-6029 GCF_016433145.1 Gracilinanus agilis
AGGAAGGAAGGAAGGAAGGAAAGAGAAAGAAGAAACAAAGAAACAAAAAGATTATGAAATTTGTCCAATGATGCCCAAAGATCTATGTCCCCCATATTTGGAATGCTCTCCTTGCTCACCTCCACCTCATGCGCTTCTTTATTCCCTTCAATATTCAGCTAAAATGCCACTTTTTACAGGCGGCCTTTGCTAATATCCCAACTACTCGCACCCTTCTCCCCCATTACTATGCATTTATTTTGTATCTATTTTGTGTGCACTTGTATATGTACATATTGTTTCTCCCTGGTGGAACTGCTTCGTTTGGGTCATTGGAGCCTGTAATAGGTGCTTAATATGTGCTCATTGCTTTGAGGCTCTGAGAACCATTTCGAACAGTACCTGTAGGGGCAGAAATGCCCCTCCGCTATCCACGAAATACACCGTGGGCAGGCGGTTCATCGCTGCTATAGCTTGAGCACGGAGCTGTTTCTTCACTGTGATGGGGTAGATGGTTCCTCCCTTCACGGTTGCGTCATTGGCAATTAACATGCACCAAACTCCACATATTTTCCCAATTCCTATAGGACAATGCATATTGAATGCTATTTAGACGAGGGAAGTCTCCCATCTTCAAAATGAATGGCTAAATCCATTCATTCCTCCATTTGTCACTGTCTAACTAGTTTCCTGAAGTGAAGGTTATTTCCCACACCACGGCGTCGGCTCCTCCGATCTCTCTTCCACATGACACGAGCCCCTTTGCTGTTCCTCCCACACATACTCCATCTTTCAACTTCAATTCCATGAATTTCCTGGTTTTTTCCAATTACTTTCTCCTTCGTCAATTCTGTTTTTGGCTTCCTTCAACCTCAGCTCAAGTCCCACATTCTTCCAAAGCCTTTCCCAATCCTCCTCATTCTTAGTGCCTTCCTCCCAGTGTATCTTGTCTTTATCTTCTTTGTATATAGCTATTTGCCTATGAAGCAGGGAACTTCCTAAGGGCAGGGACTCCATGTATTTTCTGGGCTTTCTTTGACTCTCTTATGGATAATGTCTAGCCTGTTCTAGGTGTTTAATAAACATTTGTTGATTGACTAATCTGGAGAGGCTCATCACCAATCGTCTGACCAGTGGTGATGGATTCTTCAGTCCTGGGAACGCATGAAACAAAGAAAAAATGCAAAATGACCCTTAGTTCTCCATGAAAGATAAGAAGAAAGATAATTTCACAGGGCCTCTAGTTATATCCTGTCTAGTAGTGTTCCTGACTATTTGCAAAAAGTCCATTTTGAAGATAATAATAAAACGATTATTTATAGTTCACCTCAAGTTAGGAAAGTGCTTTAAATGTGTTTCTATGGTAATATTTGTGGCATTAGATAAGGAAGGAGAGAAATTCTATATAATGTGCATTAAGACCTCCCAAATCTTAAAAGGTTTCAAAGTAAGGTAGGAATAGGCATAGATAATGAAAAATGTTTAAAAATTTACCTTAGTGCTAAGAAAGCGATTAGCAGAGGCTTATAGACTCTTTTTAAAATGACTGTTGCTCAAAAATCCAGCGCACTTTCTAAAAAACATAGTCAGGGGACAGCTAAGTGAATTGGTGGGTTAAAAGCCAGGCCTAGAGATGAGAGGTCCTGGGTTCAAATCTTGACCCAGACACTTCTTGCCTAGCTCTTAGCTCTCTTCTGCTTTAGAACCAATACACAGTTTTGATTCTAAGAGAGAAGGAAAGGGTTAAAAACAAGAAGACAGTCAGAGGCACTAGACGTGGTGAACATTAAAAATAATCATGCCCACACAAAGACATTAACTATATCTTAATAAGCAGTCTATGACTGGCTAGCAACATAGAAATAATTTCTAAATCATCTCCCTGCATATAATCAGACTCTCAAATTCTGAAAGCAAAGATAAAAATCAATGCCAAGTTAGAAGAAAGGACGCCATATAGGAGACAATGACGTCTACCTGCCAACTATTTAAACAAGTCATTGATGTCAAAAGACAGACATTATCATAGACTAGCACTGTTTCCTAAGGACATTTCCCCAATTTAAAACAATTTTTTAAAAAGTGAGTAGGCTAAAGGATCCTAGGAAGTATCTCAGCCAGAAAATGCTTTGTGTCGGTGCCAAACAGAGATACAGAACCCAAAGACAATGCTGGGTTGATTTGTAAAATCTTACAGAAGATGATGGACAAAGAAGGTATAATTTCTAACTCCTGTTGTGAAACGAGCATGGTCCTCATGCCAAAAGAAAGACAACTATACATAGCTGACATCATCAGAATTGGATACCAGTAAAAGGCAATAATAGATATGTTAATGAATATTGGAGTAAAATATTAAATAAAATATTAGCAAAAAAGATTTAGCAATAAATATATTTTTTAAAATATCCAGGGGCAGCTGGGTAGCTCAGTGGGTGGAGAGCCAGACCTAGAGAAGGGAGGTCCTGGATTCAAACCTGGCCTCAGCCACTTCCCAGCTGTGTGACCCTGGGCAAGTCACTTGACCCCCATTGCCTACCCTTACCACTCTTCCACCTATGAGACAATACACCGAAGTACAAGGGTTTAAAAAAAATATCCACTCTGACCAGGTTGGATCAAATCAGAGGGAGAATCAAACATCAGGTAAACCATAAGCATACCAGGTCATATTAATAGAGCATTTTAATGTGAACTAAGAGGAAAATGATAAATTTTTAAATAGGAAGGGTCTGTCAATATTATTATGATAAGTTACTTTCTCTGTTAATGAAAACAAAGCCATCACTTTTGGACTCTACCATCACCGAGTACAACAATAGGAGGTACACGAGGAAGCAAAGATGGAAAAAACACCTGCGCTAGATCAAGCATACAGGGAGGAGGTTTGTGCTGGAGGGGAGACCTATGGCTTTAATGACTATATATCTGTGTGTTTGTGTACTTTCATGTATATATTCTTTGTGTAAACATAGCTAAAAGTGTGCCTGCATTATCTAGATTTATATTCTAGAGAATCCCTCTTCCTTTTGGGATCTTTCTTTCATAGCCCTGGCAAATGTCATCTGTCTCTCTGCTTCATGCTTCAGTTGATATTTATATTTGGAGGTTTATAACACAATTTTTCTCTGTGGTCATATTTTTCCAGAAATCCTTTTAAGATTTTAAATAATGAAAGACACTTAGTTAGAGGAGAGCCTTCAAGGAAGGCATATTGCTGGACCAGATCAAATGCCTTTTTTTATGGTCAACAAACAAGAAACCCCTTTCAGGCAACAATGGAATTGTGATAAGGAGGTCTTCTTTGGGAGACCTTTGGGAAATGCCTGGAATCTCTCTTCTCATCTTCATCAGGGATATCCTGGATACATGCAGAGTGCTCTAAAGGTTTTGTGAAAATGGGAAAGTAGACATGTGGGTCTGTGGTCTAGAGGATAGTTTCTCAATTGTTTGCTTTGGGTAGTCATAACACTCATGACTTTTCCAAGCCTTTAGAATCTCTCACTCTTTGAGATATATTTAAAGCCGATCCATTAATAGCCTCAAATTATTAACATTTTGGATGATTTTGGTAATATATTTGTATGGCTGCATCATGAAGATCCTTGAGTATCCTCAAAATCAGAGATATATAATAAATAAAATATGATTGTGTATAATATGGTCTGATGAATGTGTATCAAGTTATTCAGTTCAAGGATTGCATGACAACCCATATCCATGGGCACACAGTCACACATGTATATATGTACTGTGTAAGTATACATGTGTATTGTGTGTATGGTTCTGTATATACAAATGTGTGCATACAGACCTATCCAGCAAAGATCACTGTGGAGGGCTGGTAGAAGGAAGAGTACCTTTTGCCCCCACCCCTTACCTCAAAGGTGAGAAGATGGAATGATCATGCCTATCTCTACCCACTGGGCATCTGCTCAGGGTATGACTTCTTTAAGTCTTTATTTCCCCTTTCTCTCTCTCACCTGAAAGGATGGAGATAAACTCTAAAGTCCTTGAGCGGGTTGGTTAATACCTTTTAGTTAGTTTTCTTTGTTAGTTTATTATTAATTAAAATATATAAATATAATATTTAGTATTTTATATATTAATTTTAATCTCCACATCGGTAAAAAATTAATCTGCCTATGGACAGCTAGGTACCTTAGTGGATAGAAAGTCGGGCTTAGAGACAAGAGGTCCTGGGTTCAAATATGGCCTCAGACACTTCCTAGTTGTGTGACCTTGGGCAAGTCACTTAACTTCCATTGCCAGCCCTTACCAATCTTCTGCCTTAGAACCAATACATAGTATTGATTCTGAAATGGAAGGTAAGGATTTTTCAAGTACTTTGTCTGCTTAGAGATAATATCATTAATTCATAAGGATTTTAGTCTGGGGCAAAGGTCCTGATTCTACACGATTTCCCTCTTCTACAAAGCTAGAAAACTTTAATAGGGATTACAAATAAAATTCATAAAATGCCTTGAGCCTCCGGGAAGCCTTCTGATGGACAAGCTGGGAAGGTATTCCCTCCATCATTTAAATTTACTGTAATAAATTATCCATAATTCTCCCCTTTCCCCCACCTCTCTAAAGCAAAAATATCTACTCAGATAATTAGAATTATCTTATTTTTATTTAGTAAGTCCTTGTCAAAATATGCAAATTCTTCAGGACACCAAATTTTAACGAGCTGAGAACCTTCGCAATGCATCCTTCCACCAGTTGCAAGAAAGCAGAAGGGAGCATCAGAGAGTGGATTGGTTCTCCACTCTGTGGTCCCTCTGTGATGGAGACTCAATGGTAAGCCATGGAAAGCCAAAGGCTCTGGCTACTTGGAGCCTGTCTCCTGGGAAAAGTCCTCCATTCATGGCTCCTGTTCTTGCTCTCTAGATTCTTCTCACATCCTCACTAAAGGAATTTTGAAAACTGCTTCTGGACCTGAAAACTCCATCCTCCGTCTTCACTCCCTTGGTAGCTTCTTCTCTTCCCACGTGGTCAGTAATACCATTCCCATCGCCATTAGAGACTTGGTCCTTCTCAGAAAACAGTCAGGCCAAAGAGTAACCTGATGAGTTTACAGTCCATGTGTTGAGGTTACAGGATATGGATGTTGGTTTGGAGGAATCTTAAGGGGGCATCCCTATGGGGTGTGAGGATACCTACTGATACCGTTCTTTTTTTTCAAACCTTAGAATCAATACTGAGTGTTGGTTCAAAGGCAGAAGAGGCAATGGGGGTTACATGACTTATCCAGGGTCACACAGCTAAGAAGTGTTTGAGGTCAGATGTACCCAGGACCTCACTTCTCTAGGCCTGGTATTTAATCCACTGAGCCTCATAGCTGCCCCTTCTAATGTTCTTCTAATCATACTTCATGCCTCCTGAGAATTAACAGCTTCTCTTACTGCTCTATACGAAGACCACTGAGATCACAAAAGTTGAGCTTAATTTCTAGGAAGATTCTTCAGGAAGATTGGTCTGGGTACAACATGTAAGTTAGATGGAACTAACCTCGCTCATTCCCTACTGCTGGTCAAGCTCACAGATAATATTTTTGATAAAAAAAAAAAAGATCCTTCCCAAGAAGCCAAATATATAACTAATTATCTAAGTCTCAACAAGAAAATTAAAGAGACATACAGTAGCTTTCCTATCTTTGACCTGAAGTTGAATGGAAGACCTGTTGCATTGCTATTTGAACCCTGGTTCAGGTAATAGTGGGGCAAGAGCTTAGACTTTTCAAGAGTCGGCTCCTTCAACTCACCAGTGAGACAGCCAGCATTTGAGATTGTGCCGTAAGGTAAGTCGTAACCAGCCAGTGGGGATAGCTCAAAGAAGTCGTCATCATCCAGAACCAGCCTCAGACGTTCACGGACCAGCAGCTTCTGGTGGCGTTGGGTATGTCTTAGGACGTCCCTTTCTTCTCTTTCATAGGACTTTCCAAGCAATTCTAAATATCTGTTTGTCCAAAAGAGGATATAGCATCTGTGGCAATGTGGAGGAGAAAGAAGAAGAAGGAGGAGGAGGAGGAGGAGGAGGAGGAGGAG
>NW_025351784.1:0-5104 GCF_016433145.1 Gracilinanus agilis
ATATATATATATATATATCTGCTTGTCGGATCTGGGACAAATAACATTGGTATTTTTGTTACTTGTATACGCATGTGCTTTTCTTTCTGAAGCCTTCAAAACTATTTCCAACATAAATCACTTAAACATTTGTTACTTTGAATCTAATAGATCTTAACTAATTTAATACCCAAATGGAAAGTTTGACACATGGAGAGAAGATAAGGAGACAGAAGCATGGATAAACACAGAAATATAAAATTAAAACCATATGACCATTTTGCATATTTATATCATCATCTTTCTTTAAGTTCATTAAATTTTATTAGTCTTCTGGAATCCTAGTTGATCTAACATTGTACAAAAAACATTCTAATAAATGGATAGAAAGGCAGAATCCAGAGAAGTGAGAATACAGCATCAGTGTCCAAAGTCATGTTTAAAATAGGTTGTATACTAATAACAGCTTGTGTATCCTGGCTTGCATTACTCTGGATAGGATGTAAATGTACATTAATCTTGGTAGCTATTTGGGGCCTGAAACTTAGTTATGATACTGGCCACTGGCACACTACATTTTGGATCAAGAAAGGTTGAATAAATAATATTACCTTATTTTCTTTCAATATTTCTGCATTTCTAAGAATTTATTCACAGGATCATTGAATTTGAGTTGTTAAAAAACAAACACTTAAAAGCAAAATGAAACTGCCTTATTTTACAAAAGAGGAAATGAGGCTGAGAGAAGTGAGGTGACTTATCCAGGGTAGTAAGTATTTAAGGCAGGATCTGAATTCAGGCCTTTCGGGAATTAAGCTATAGCACTCTCTTTATATAGTACCACCTATCTGCCTCAAGAACTCCACAGAGGGTGTTTTACCATTCTTAATATATTTCAACTGTGATTCTGCTATGATAAGATCAAATAAACTTAGAAAAGATTTAGGTATATTTTTCTCTTCTTATCTAACTCAGGATATGAACTTAAGCAATTCTACTTTTTTATCTTAATTCTAAATTCTGAGTCATATCCCTGCTACTTCATGAATTTTAACAAAGGTTATAAATCTATAGTGCCTTTGTACTTAGTACTTTATCAGTTGTGTATGTGAATTTGTTATAAACAGCCCATATTGGAATCAAATGTAATAGACATTGGTTGCTCCCTCTGTTTGATGCTGAATCCAAGCTCTAATGAAGTATTGCCCTTTTTAGATTCTAAGAGAAAAATGGTAGCAATTTTGCTTTGGTGGATATAGATAGCACCTTCAATGGGAAATTTCCTTGCAGTATTGCTGCATTATTTCTGACCAGCATTAATCAACTATACTTTGGCCACAGAGCCATTCCTAGTAGAAAGTGAGTAGTAAGTTTTCCCAAGATATCAGTATATAATATGGAATTCATAAAAGTAGTCAGGGGGATATTTCTTCTTTTCCCCAATATATATAATTAACATCATTAAATATTTCTCATTTATATGTAAAATGCTATTTCTAATTTTAAGTTCCAAATTTCCACCTCTCTTCCTAACCTCTTTCCGACTTGAAAAAATAATTTGACATATATATATGAAGACATGCAAAACATATTTCCATATTAGTCATGTTGGAAAATAAAATTTAAAAAAAAAGTTTTAAAAAGTTACTTTGTTCTACATTTAGACATTATCAGTTCTTTCTCAAGAAAGGGATAGCATTTTTCATCATAAGTTCTTTGCAGTTGTCTTAGATCATTGTATTGCTGAGAATAACTGAATCATTCAGTTGGTCATCACACAATATTGTTCTTATCCTGTACAATGTTCTTCTGTTACTGCTCACTTCACTTTGTATAATTCCACATGTCTTCAGGTTTTTGTGCATTTCCCAAATTACAAGTATTCCCTCAATTTCTAATTCTTTGCAAGCACAAAAATGCTGATAAGATATTTTTGTATATTTTCTTTGATCTCTTTGTGAGAGACCTAATAAATGATATTTCTGGAATAAAGGTTATACATGGTTTTATAGCACTTTGGCTACAGTTACATATTATTTCCCAGAATGTTGAGACTCATTCACAATTCCACCATCAGTGCATTGGTGCCCCAATTTTCCCACATTCCTTTCAAAATTTGTCATTTTCTTTTATATCATATTAGTCAATCTACTAGGTGTGAAGTGATATCTAAGGATTGTTTTAATTTGTACTTCTCTAATTGATAATGATTCATATCATTTTTATATTATTATATATAACTCTGATTTCTTCCTCTGAAAACTGTTCATAATCTTTGATTTATCACTGGGAAATGATTTATCAACTGGAGAGTGGCACATTCTTATAAAATTGATTCAGTTCTCTATATATTTGGAAAATGAAATCTTCATTATATAAACTTATAAAATTTTTCCCTTGCACCCAATTTCCTTCTGATCTTGCCTGCATTGATTATATTTGCATGAAAACTTTTTTAATTTACTGTGTTCAAAATGATCTATTGTTGTTACATAATGCTCTCTAACTTATTTTTTCATAAATTCTTCTCTAATCCATTAACTTGATAGCTAATAATATCCATGCCCCTTTCATTTATTTCTGATATTAGCATTTATACCTAAATGATATATCTGTCTAAACCTTATATTGGCATATGGTGTGAGATGTTATTCTATACCTAGTTTCTGGGAAAAAGTTATTTAGTTTTCCCAGTATTTTTGTGTGTTTTTGAAATAGCGAGTTCTGGTCTCCAAAGTTTGGATGTTTTCTATTATGGTCATTCACTGCTATATATTGCACTGATCCAGCAATTTATTTCTTGGCCAGTACCAGATTATTTTGAGGATTATCACTTCATAACACATGTTAAGATGTGGTGCTACTAAACCATGTTTTCACATGTTTTTCATTGATTACCTTGATAATCGTGACCTTTTGTTCTTCTAGATTAATTTTGTTATTTTTCTAGTTCTATGAAATAATTTGGGGTTATTTTCATCAGTTTGTCAATAAGTAAATTGTTAGACAGAATTGTTGTTTATTTGATTGTCTCAGCCTACACAATTCCAATTAATTACTTAATCATCTAAATCTGAATTTATTGATATGAAAAAAATGTTTGTAAATTTGCTCATATAGTTCCAGGGTTTATCTTGGCATGAAGACTCCCAAGTATTTTATATTGTATACAGTTATTTGGAATGGAATTTCTCATTTTATTTTTTCTGATGACTTTTCCTGGCAATATAAAGAAATGTTAATGATTTATGTGGTTTTATTCTATATGTTACAATTTTCCCAAAGTTGTTTAATAGTCTCAGCTAGTTTTGTTAGTTGATTCCCTAGGATTCTCTAAGTATACAATCACATTATCTGCAGAGCAATAGTTTTGTTTATTCATTGCCCGCTTTTTTCTGTCAATCTCTTTTTCTTCTAAAAAATATAGTTAGCATTTTTAGTACAAAATAGAGTAATAGTGATGATATTAGGTATTTTTAATTCATCACTAATCTTTTTAAGAAGGCTTCTGGTTTATTCCCATTAAAGACAATGCTTGCTAATGTTGCATTCCAATTCATTGTTTTTTCCTTTCTCTATTTTGTATTTAGGGATAGAAAATTTTCACAAAGGACTACATTAGTAGCATCCCTCAAATTTCAGAATGTTCTTTCTCCTTAATGAACTTATTGTTTCTATTATTTTCTCTTTTACAACTCACTGTTTAGGATTAGATGATGTAGTTACAAATTAGTTTTATTCTATTTTTATATGGCCTTTTATTGAATTATTTTAAAAATAAATTATGTGGGGGCAGCGGGGTACCTCAGTGGAGTGAGAGTCAGGCCTAGAGACAGGAGGTCTTAGGTTCAAAACCCGGCCTCAGCCACTTCCCAGCTGTGTGACCCTGGGCAAGTCACTTGACCCCCATTGCCCACCCTTACCAATCTTCCACCTATGAGACAATACACCGAAGTACAAGGGTTTAAAAAAATTTAAAAAAAATAAATAAATTATGCTCTAAAATGTGGTGAACTTTATATTTCTGATTTTCTGCCATTGCAAAGGTTTTTTCCTCCTAGTACATTGTCAATATTTGTGAAGGTACTTTGAACCACTGCAAAAATGTTTGTTCCTTTTTATTCCCATTTAATTTTCTCTAGAGGTCTACCATATCTAGGGGTTTTTTTTTGAAAATTCTGTGTTCTTCTTGATATCTATCTTGTTTATTTTATGATTAGATATCTCTTGCTCTAAGAGGAAATTCAAGGACCCCCCCATATCATACACACTAGTATAATTTAACTGTCTATTTTCTCCTATAAATAATTTAACTTTTGTTGCAAAAACTTGGATGCTCTCCCTTTGTTGCATATATATTTAGAATTGATATTATTTCATTTTCTTTGGTTTCTTTTAGCAAGAAGTAATTTCCCCTACTTTCCCCCCTTAAAACAAACAAACAAAATAACAACTCTTTACTTTCCATCTTAGAATCAATACTGTGTGTTGGTTCCATGGCAGAAAAGTGTTAAGGGCGAGGCAATGAAGATTAAGTAACTTGCCCAGAGTCACACTAGGAAGTATCTGAGGCCAGCTATGAATCTAAGAAGTCCAGTCTTTAGGTTAATCTACCAAGCCACCTAGCTTCACATTCTGCTTATCTCTTTCATGCACATTTGTTTTTGCATTTGCTTTGTCATGAATCATGATTGCTAACTCTACACTTCTTTTTTTATTTCATCTAAAGTATAATAAATTTTGCTCTAGCATCATATTTTAACTCTACATATGTTTCTCTGTTGTTTTAAGTGTGTATATGTTAAATAAGTTATTATGGGATTATGGTTTCTGTTTCATTCTGCTATCCAATAGAGTGGAGAGAAATGCAATTAATAATCATAACTATGAATTTGAATAGGATGAACTCACTGATAAACCAGATTAGATGGCAGAAATCTTATCCATCCCTCCACTAAAGTCTACTCTGCTTCTCACCACTACCTGCTATAATTTGTCCTCCATTTTTGTCACTTCTTACCTTTCTCTTACCATAAGATCTATTTCTATGCCCAATTAATATTATGTGTGTATATATGTATATGTGTGTATATTATATATATATATATATATATATATATATATA
>NW_025351785.1:0-4093 GCF_016433145.1 Gracilinanus agilis
AGGAGAGGGGAGGGGAGGGGAGGGGAGGGAAGGATGAGGGAAGTTCTAATGCCAATGGCATACTCATACCATACACCAATGCTTCAGGCCCTTTATCTACAAAAAAAGAGATAATATCTCTTCCTTAACCACTTCAGGACTGTGGTAAGAAGAAAATGGCATAATGTATGTGAAAGCATTTGACAAACTGTAAAGCATTCTCTCTATAAAAGAAGTTATTGTTATAATTAATTGGTATTATTATCCAATAAAATATAAGTTCTGCATTTATACTTTTGTGTCTCTTATCACCTAGCAGAGTATATGCCATGCAGTAGGAGCTTAACAAAAATTTGTTGATTGACCAAGTAAGTGTCCATTTTATGGCTAAGTAAAGAGAGTAAAAGGAAAACCAATCAAGTTCAGGTGGTATATAATTAAGAGGGAGCAAACAATTGAATCCAGAAGTCCTAGATTTCTCTTTCCTTTTAGTAATTTGATTTTGCACTCTTTGCCAGACACTATTAGGGTGTGGTTTAAAAAAAATTAACATTTCACATACAGTATACCATTTTGTTCTTACAGCAATGCTAAAGCAGTTAGGGAAGGAATATTAGATCTATTTTGCAAACAAAGAACTTGAGTTTTATTGTATAGTGTGGACATGTCACTGACATGAAAACTTCCTTCCCTCTTCTCTCTAATCTGCATGAAATGTTTACAATGGAATAATGACAGTTCTATTAAAATGCTAAATTCCTAAGGGCTCACACCCTATAATTAAGAATGTCTTGATGCTCTTAAATTCAACCTTCTCCCTCTTTTACTCAAACAAAATACCCCCAAATGGCCTTTGCATTTAAAACAGTGGCTAGATTGATTGTAAACTTGGGAGAGTGAGACAGGGCTTCAGAAAAATCAAAGTCTCACATTTAGAATTTATATTTACCTTCAACCACAATTTGACTCTTATTTACCAGAACATTGATGGGTACAAGGATCATATGAAGAGAATATTTGAACAGGAACTTGAGGAACCCATCGTTGGTATTTGTTGGGGGGGGGGCACTTTATATTGAGGGTCAAAGGGAGAGTCATAATTCCTATCACTTCAAGGCTCTGGATAGAACTTTCAGGTGATCTAGATAGATTTGGGGATAGAGGTTGATGATATCCAACATAATTGTATTAAAGAGTGGCCATGTGAGGTAGTTGGGGTAGATAGAAGAGAAGAAAATAAACATTTACATGGTGCTTGCTACATGCCAGGTACTGTTGCTAAATGTTTTACAATATTTCATTTGATCCTCAAAATAACTCTGTGAGTTGGATACTGTTATCACCTCCATTTTATAGATGAAGAAAGTGAGGCAAACAAATTAAATGGCCTTTAAGGGTCACACAGCTAGGAGGTATCTGAGGTCAGATTTGAATTCAGCTCTTCTTCACTTAAAACCTAGCACTCTATCCTTGGCACCACCTAGTTGAATAGAAAATCTGTCTCAGAGTCACTATAACCTGAGTTCAAGTCCCATCTTTGATATCTACTGGCAGGTCATTTAATCTCTTTGTGCCTCAGAGTGTTCTAAGACTACAGGTTCCTTAAAACTGGTGACAGTTGTTTCCTCAACCAGAATTCTCTGTCAGTGAAATCATAAGTCAGATTTTTTTTAAATTAAGTGGGAATGGTGGGGAGGGGTGTAGATCTTTGTTTTCTCATAGGTAATGCTTGTGCCCCTCCCTTTTCAGTTTCCTCTTCTATAAAAAGAGAGAATTGAACACAATTGCCTATCTATGATCTATAGTCCCATATTTCTCTAGAAGAATATAGGTTGCCTCATGCCTGGGTGCCCATAGGCTGATCCTGAGTTCTGATCAGAGAAAAGAAATAATTGAGGCATCTGAAAGAGAAAAAGAAGGTGGAAAGAAATAAAGAAGATGAGTCATTTTAATCTGATCAAAGAGATTTGGTTAGAACTGCCCTTCCCTTATCTTGGGGGTATAGAAGCTTTTGAAGTTTTGCCTTCCCTAAACAGGTTCCTTTGCCTAACTTCAACTGAAGGCAGTGGTTTTGAAATTGGTGACATCAAGTCATTTGCAATAAGGCTGTTGTTATTTGCTTCTCATGATCAGATAGGAAAGATATGGAACAGAAACCCTTGAGGAAATTCAGTCCCAATTTGGAGTAATTCTTGCCAATTGATGCTGTAACCCAATATATATTTCCATTTAAGGGAAGCTGTGAAAGGCATCCAGCTTCTGTGCCTCTCCCCATTTATCTTGGGGATTACAGATCCTGAAGATGAAGACAAATAATCATTCAATTGCTTAGAGACTACACACCTAAGATTTAAAAAAAATTAATGTACAAAAAAAAAATGTATGATGAGGGAATCCACAAAAAAATCTTGCTAGAGGAAGGTATTGTCATGTTGTGGTTTAAACCATTCTGCAATAAAGCCAGTAATCAGTACAGAATTCTCAAACCAAAGACACAATCATAAATAGATATTTAATGAAAAATAAATGCTGAGCAATGTGGGTGAAAAAACAAATCATAGAAACAACTGGGTGAAAGACAATAATAATGGCCATATAACATACCAACAATTTCTGGGATCTAGCTAATGTGTCCACCACCAAGAGAAAAAATGATAACCCTAAAAACAAGATCTATAAACAAGATGAAAAGAGAGCATTCCAAGTTAAATGTGCAATTTAAAAAATTAGAAAGCTAATAAATAAATCTAAATTTGAAAACTGGAGGCTAAATAAATTGGAGGCAGCTAGGTGGCAAAGCGAATAGAATGGCAAGCCCGAAGTCAGCAAAACCTGAGTTCAAATCCAGTTTTGAACACTTCCTAGCTGGGCAAGTTACTTAATCCTGTTTGCCTCCATTTCCTCACCTGTAAAATGAGCTGGAGAAAGAAACGACAAACCACTCCAGTATCTTTACCAAGAAAATGGGTCATGAAGAATCAGACATGACTGAAAAAAATGACTAAGCAAGAAGATAAATTGGGAAAACAAAAGACTACAGAACTGATAAAACTAAAAGGTGGATGAATAATAAAACTGACAAACCACTAAGCCAATCAGATTAAAGAAGTGGAGGAAAGTCAAATTAATGAAACAAAAAATGGCAAGGTAAAGGCACAACTGAGAAGAAACAAAAGATTAATCAGAATTTACTACACAGAGCCAACAAAGCTGAGAATTTTTTAAAGTAGAGGATTATCTACAAAAATATAAAATATTTTAGTTAACAGTGCACCAAATACCTATCTTTCGCAATACCGTTTAAAAAACTGGCTATATAATAACTACTCCCCCCAAAAAAGTCCAATTGGATTTAAAGAAATCTCTCAGACCAATAAGAAGCAATTTAATATGTGGGTGAAAAGAATAATAAACTATCCTTAAACTGAGAAGGAAAATACACTCCCAAATTCCTTTCACAAGACAAATATAACCCTAATAACCAGGGAAGGACAAAATAAAGAACTCTAGGCCAATATCACAAATGAACATTAACTAAAAAGTTTGAAATAAAATTCTTGCCAATAGGCCCGAGCAATTAATCCAAACCCTATTCAATATCATCCAGCTGAATTTATAGGAGGGATGCAAGGATAGTTCAATATTAGGAAAATAACATAATCATATTAAAAACAAAACCATCCAAACCTATATGATTACATTCAAAAATGTAGAAAGTGCTTTTGACTCTGATGCTAAAAATCCTACATAGTCATAAAAGAACTTTTTTAATACAATAAAAAATATATACTAAATCCCAAATCTAGCATTATTTGCAATAAGGAAACTCTAGATGTTTTTCCAATAGTAAATATAGGAGTTAAGCAAGGATACCCTTTTCCCTGCTCTTATATTGGGAATAATTATATTTGTACTATCTAATGGGATTGCTATAAGTTTTAAAATGATGTTAAAAACCAAAGCATTTTGTTAATTAAAACTCATATGTTTGTAAATTGCTGTTATTTCTTGACCTCAAAATGGAATTTTATTTGAAAAAATCCATCATGCTTAGATTTGACATTGAAATCTCTCTCTCTCTCTCTCTCTCTCTCTCTCTCTCTCTCTCTCTCTC
>NW_025351786.1:0-1479 GCF_016433145.1 Gracilinanus agilis
CCGCGAGCTCCAGCCTCTCCTAAGTTTCTCGGGGACTCGGCACATCTCGGCAGGTGGGGTTCCTCCCGTCCCCTTTCCCAGGTCCTAGTCCGATTCTGGAGGGAGCTGGGGGTTGGGGGAGGTCGAAATCCCCTTATATCGCCTGTCCTTTCTCTCGCTGTTTGTAACAGACAAGTCTGCCGGCTCTCTCCGCCTCGGGGCTGGACTCTGAATCCACTCTGGCCAGTGCTCCTTGGCTGAGGTCCTTTTGTCCCGAGCCGGAGTGCAGAAGGTGGCGCGTGGGGGACGAGGTAGGGCTGGAGAGGCTCCCTCTGATTATACAGAGTGGAAGAAAAAGGAAGTGGGGAAAGGTGTGCTCAGAAATCTCTCTGAAGACAGTCCTGAAACTAGAAGTCAGATTCTTTCCAGATTGGAGAATTTTTTCCAATTTTTTTTTCTTGTGCTCCAAGCTTACCAGGGGTTACTGTTTGGTCTTTCGGGGCATTTTCAAGGGTTATAGGCCGCTGTCCTTGCCTTTGAGTAGTCCAGGTAGTAGGAATGTTCTGCTATAGGGAGTAAGTATGACTATCCAAGAGGTGCCCGAGAAGGAATGATTGATGAAAATTTATTGGAATTTAACACAGAGATAAAAACTATCCCCTTCCTTGGTGCCAAGAGAACAGCTTCCAGGTTGTGATGAAAGATCTAGGAGAGCCAGCGGAGCAAAGGAGGCACTGTACTGGCTCTGGAGTCAGGGGAACTGGGTTCAAGTCCCATCCCTGACTCTTCCTCTCGGTGTGACCTTGAACAGGTCACTTAAGCTCCCTGGGCCCGAGTTTCCTCATCTGCCAAATGAGGGAATGGGCTGGAGGGCTTCTGAGATCCCTTCTAGCTGGACTAGAGGGATTATAATTCATAATCTCGTTAGAATTCTCTTGACCTCTGTCTTTGCTGCCAACACGAAAAAAACCAGTTTCCTACTCTTTCCACCAGAGGTGAGATCTGGCAGGGGAAGTTTGGAATATCCTCGAAGCTGACCAGTGACACACTCTTAAAAAGACACTTGCTTTATTGGTCACTTTTTATTTTCCTGATCTGTTTCAGCAAACAGAAGCACCTGGATCTATTCGGTAGATCACTGACTAAGATCCTATGGTCAAGACACCCCCCCTTATGGTTCCTCGACCGTTGAAAGTTCTGCCCACAGTGGCGTGAAGCGTTCCAGGAAAAGAAGAAAAGGGGAGGGGGAAAGCCAGGAAGTGGTAAGTACCAGGTACCTGCAGGACGCTGGTGGGGTGGCATTCTCTCAGGAAGCATCCGAAGGAGGAGCTCCCTTCCCCAGATTCTGAGAGCTCTAGGATTCTTTCTTGCCTTGCTAGATTCGCAGTTGTCTCTGGAGCTAGATGCTGGGGGGTGGGGGTTGGGGAGGGAGGGAGGGAGAGGGAGAGAGGGAAAGGGAGAGAGAGAGAGAGAGAGAGAGAGAGAGAGAGAGAGAGAGAG
>NW_025351787.1:0-7251 GCF_016433145.1 Gracilinanus agilis
TATATATATATATATATACTAACTCAGGGATGGAACACTAAGCCAGTTACTAATTAATGAATTATGCTGTCTACAAGGACCAGAACACCAACCATTTAGTTCCACAATCATTATCTATCGTGTCTTAGAGACCACTGTTTCCATGGAGAGTTATGTTCATGGAAGGAGCTGTCCAGCATCAATATCCTGTTATTATCTCATTTTTAAACTCTGGCTATGCACTAGGAGCTGGGAAATAGTTAAAAAACTGAGCACTTATTAAGTGTCTACTGTCTGCCAGGTGCTGAGTTAGGAATAGGGATACTATTTTTTAAAAACAAAAATCCCTGACGTCAAAGAACTTATATGCTATCAAGAATAACAACATAGTCACAGGTGAATAAATACATACACACATGTACACATGTGTGCTTGCATGAGTGTACAATACAAAATAATTTCTGGGGTGAGTGTCAAATGGGGTGGCTATCAGGAAAGCTTTCTTCAAGAAGAGGCACTTGAGCTGAAATATGAAGAATGCTAGGCATTCCAAGAGGCAAGAGGAAGAAAATGAACATTATTAACATGAAAGATAGACTATGCAAGAGTATGAAGATGGGAGATGTCATGTATAATCCACTAAGCAACTCTGCTTTCCTTGAATCAATAAATAATCATTTGAAAAGATTAGAATAAATGGTAAAATTGTACACTGGATGAGGTTCGATCATCAGCTGATAACAAAGTAAAACATCCAGCTTAAGATAGTTTCATGACTCTCTTTCTATCAAAACCCATCCCAATAGAAGTTCAGCTTTAAAACCTAAGTAATCAATAATAGACAGTCAGAAAAAAGTAAGTGATCAGGCTTGTTTATTTCCAAGCAAGAACAAAAGTTGGATTTTATTTGCTGTCAAGCTACAAAGGAAAGAAATAACTGATGAACACAAGACTGTAGCTCTATCTATACAACTGGACTCCTGGAAACCTTCATATTAGCAGCAAAGAATGCAAATCTCCCCCTTTTGAAGTCTTAGCAAGATCATGCCAGGGGAAAGGGAAGGAACCAGTGGGATTTTCCATTAGATGAATACTTCATTTGGCCATATCCTTAGAAGCATGATGCTGGGAACAGATGTGCTGCTCAGCTCTGTATCTTTGGCCTTTTCAGGAGTTCAGTTATTCCAATCAGGTAATTAGCTGCTACTAAAATAAAGCTGCCCTTGAGTGAAGAGTCTTCAGTGGAGGAAAGGGGGGCACAGCAACTGGGAACTAGTTTTCCATTCCTGCTATTATAGCTTACTTAGGAGATTTCAGTTACACTAATGCAGAGTGCATGACGAAGTTATCCCAGACAAGAAATATCACTTTCTCTTAGGGGAAATGTTTTAAACTGTAAAGAATAAGTCAAAAGCTCTAGGATAGGGAAGCTGTTTGGTGCATGGCTCAATAATTTTCCCCTATTTTCTATGTGTGTGCCCTTATAATAATGACTAATATGGAAATGAGTTTTGCATGACAATAAAAATAAAATTAAATAAATAATTTCCCCCTTAGCTCTTGCGTGGAAGAGTACGCAACAGAGTACACCATCTTTAGAGAAATGGCCCATCTGGATACAGTGGGAAATGAACCGAAGAGAGAAAAGGGCCCCACTAGTTCTCAGATTTTAGATTTTAGGACAGAAGCACTGCTCTTAATCCAAATAAGTAGATGAACATGGTGTCCCTAAGTGACCTGTTAAGGATTTCCAGTAACTGTCCTGTATGAAGACATGCAAATTTGACTCACTTTTTTAGCCCTTTACACCTATGCCCAGGATGCCTGCTGTAGCAAGTTTTGCTCCTGATTTGGATGTGTTTCTGAGATTCTGCCCCATCCCCCAAAGTGCTCATACGAAGGGGACAGCACAGGATGGGAAGTTATTACTGATCCTGAGCCAACAGCGAAAGGAATACCAAACCAATCACCAGTATTGGTGATTAACAAAGGGTGACTGCCCACTTTTATCAGCAGTGAAAAAGGTATATTTCTCTTTCAAATAACTCAGAGACAGCAGATATCATATATTTATTACCTTATATTTTAAATACAAGTATAATGGTAAAAAAGGGCAGTATAGTTTGCATCACTTTAGGGTATACCACTAAGCCCAAACAGCAAAAAGAGTGACTCTGAAATCAGAGGACTTGAGTTCAAATCTCAGTTCTTTTCTATGACCTATGGAACATTGGGTTTCATTTGTAAAAAGATGATATGATATATAGCCAATGAGATCCTTTCTAATGCTAAATATGTGGTTCTCTATAAATCTCTATGACCTCGAGCCCTTTCTTCCTCCTCATTTCAAGGTGCCTGTCTTTGTTCCAAGCAGGTGAAAGGAGGAAGATCTTTTTTGACTCTTGTATTCATTGAGTTTCTCAAATGAGTAAGGCTGGAAGAAATGGCAACATAATTTCTGTAGTGCGTTATTAGACTCAAACAATCAGTATCTGTTTTTTTTTTCATTAGATTTGTGATTTCACTATTAGGGAGGTCCCATTGTGAAAACTTTTTTCACAGATGAACTTCAACAACTCCTCTATTCCTTATAATCTCAGAGTTATCTAAGGTCACTGGAAAGTTGGGTAACCTACTTGAGACATAAAAATAGTGGTGTCAATGGCTGGATTTGAACTCAGATTTTGATTCCAAGACTAGTTCTTCATCCACTATGGCATGCTATTTCTCCCATTTTGCATAAATTAAGCATGATGCATATTGACCACCTCTCTCTATTGTGTTTCTTCCTCTGCCTGTTTGCTTTTCTCCGTGCTTCAGATTCCCATGTTCACAACCCCACTGCTATTCTTTTTCTTCATAAAATTACAAGATCTTAGAGTAAAAAGGGATCTTAAGCTATCCAATCAAGACCATACTTAAGTGGTATCCCCTTTAAAATATTTCCCCAAAGAAGTTACCCAGCTCCATTTGGAGATTTCTAGTGAAAAATAATCCTTTATTTCCAGAGGAAGCTTATTCTACTACTAGGTAGTTCAAAATATTGTTTGGGTTTTTTCCTAACATTGACCCTAAATCTGCCTCTATTCAGTTTCCATGTATTGCTCCTGTTTCTGTTTTCTGAGGCCCAACAAAATAAGTCAAATCCCTCTTTCATATAACAGCTTTTCAAAAAATGTAAGACAGCTATCTTCCCACCATAAACATTCTCCTTGCAGTCAAATAGTCAATTAAAAAGCAATGAATAACTGCTTACTGTGCATAAGATATATGAGGGTCTCTGTGATCCTCCATGAAAAGGTAAAAGTAGACTTGGGGATCACATATAATCTAATCCCATAATTTTTATAGGTGAGGAAATGGAGACTTGGAGATAAAGTAATTTGCCCAGCGTTGCATAGTTAACATAGGGAAAAAGCAGAATTTGAACCCAGCGTTCCTTCTACTTTAACATGATGGATATAAATGCTAGTAGAACAATGCTTGCCTTTGGGAAGTCTACACTGTAAAGAAGGTCTACAATAGGATACGAGCACTGATGTGTTTCTGAGTGGAGAGAGAAAGACTACCAACTGAAAGATTCCAGAGAGCCCTCTTTGGTGATATTGAGATGAGCCTTTTAGAGAATCAGGGGTTCCAAAAGTCAGAGATGAGGAGAAAAATGGATTCCAAAATATGTTACAACCTTTGTTCAAAGGCATGGAGGTAGAAACAGAATGTCATGTGTGGAGAGGAGCAAAGAAGCCAATTCTTATGAAGCAAAGGTTATGCGAGAGAATAATATGTGATCAGCCTGTAAAGATAGGTTTGAGCCAGATGGTGAAGGTCATTAAATGCCAATCAAAGGACTTCGTATTTTATCTGAGAGGCAATAGGGAAGAAGAGGGCTGGAGCTTTTTGGGCAGGGGAACAACTGGCAGTTCTGAACTTTAAGAAAATCAATTTGGCATTTGTGTGAAGGATGGATTGGAAAGGAGAGAGACTGGATGGAGGAAATCAAGATGCCATTACCATAGTCTTGGTCAATTGTCTTCAGGCTTTGCATTGCAATGCAAACAATTCATTGATAAATTTTGTTTGCTCATTTTGTTTTGTTTGTTTATAAAGTATTTATAAATAAGTGTTTATTTATTTGTTTGTTTATAAATTCTAAACTACATTATGAAACACAAAAATAGAAATTTAAAACATTACAATGAATATTAAATCATACTTTTCCTGGAGTTAATAGGGTATTGGTTGTTTACAGAGTAGGCAAATGACATAGCCAGACATCTGGGAATCAGGGCATAAAGGCACCATGGTGGGGATGTCAGGGTTGGGAGGAAAATTCCCTGAAGAAATTCTTTGGGTACCTAATTTGGGTTAGATCATAACAACCTTAAGAGGCCAAATGCCAGTGCCATGATTAAAGGGCAACTGTGGGAGGGAGTGCAGAGGGGCAGTGATTTTCTGTGTTAAAGATAAGCTCAAGATTGGTTATGGGATGTGAGTGAAGAGGAATATGTGATCCATCTTGTCACCTTTTGAGTGGTTGATCACTTCCCTTGGAGTCATCCTGTCCCCTCAAATTCATTCCATGGTTTCCCAGTGAACCCACCCCAACAGCTACTTTGAAAATCACTGATTTAGGGAATAAAATATGAAAAGGGCATGGAATAGGGTGGTTGCCTCTGAGTGTAGGGAAGGGACAGAAGAAAAAGATGTAAAGGACGTGACAGAATAGAGTTGAGGATGACTCCTAGATTACAAATCTGAGAGACTAGAAGAATGACTGTGCTCTGGCTAAAAAATAAGAAATGTAAGAGGTGTATCAAGTGTAGGGGGGAATATAATGAGCTCCGTTCAGGACATGTTGAATATGAAATACTTAAGGATCATTTAGGTAGAAATGATGTGCAGAACTCAAACTCAGGGTTCAAATCTTCTTCAGATGCTTATTACCTGTGTGACCAGACACCACCCTTATACTATTGGTTCTCTTCAAAAACAAAGAATGAACATCACCTGGGTGTCCTTAGGTAGTCACCTAACCTCAATGACATCAGTTTCTTCATCTGTAAAATAAGAGAATTGGACTCAATGGCCTCTAAGGTCCCTTCAACACTCATCTGGAGAGACCCTCTTAAGATGTAATTCTTAATAAACTGATACAAGGTGAAATGAGCAGAATTAGAACACTGCACATAGTAACAGCAGTATTGTACAATGATCAAGCATGAATGGTTTAGCTATTCTCAGAAATACAATAATCCAAAATAATTCTGAAGGACCCATGATAAAAAAAAAAGGCTATCTACCTCCAGAGAAATGACTGATGGAGTCAATGCAGATTGAAGCATTCTGTTTTTCGCTTTATTTTCTTTGTATGTGAGTCTTCTTCCACAACATCATCAGTGTGGAAATATGCTTTGTATGATCATATGTGTAAAACCTACATCAAATTGCTTACCATCTCATGGAGGGGCAGAGAAAGAGACAGAATTTGGACAAAATTTTAGAAGATGAATGTTGAAAATTGTTTTTGAATGTAATTGGGAAAAAATAAAATATTATATTAAAAAGATTTGATTCCCCAAACTGAATACAAGAAACAAAAATAGTCTGGCTAGAGCAGGAAACAGCAAGACAATTGTTTCACTAGTGCTATGATAAATAAGTAAATAACTGATGGGGCAAAACTTCTATTTAAGTACCACCAGCATGATTATCATTTTGAATGAAAACAGAAAATAACTGGATTTCAGTTTGGCTCTGCCACTGGTTAGTTATATGACTTTGGACAAGTCATTTAACTTCTCTGGGACCTCAGTCTCTTCATCTGTAAATCAGGACTTGGACTAAGTGCTCTTTGAGTCCTCTTCTAGGTAGAACATTTCGTGATTTGAAATTCAGAAATATTTATAAGTCCTAATAGCTCCTTCAGAGCCAGCCAGAAGCACAGATAGGCAGGATGGCTTCTGTGCTGATTGAATAGGAATGAGGCCAGGTCTGTACAATGGAATCAAAGCAGAGAGTGGAGTCCATCATATGAATAATTCAGAGGGAAAAAAATTCCTGTGGGTATCACAATATTGGAATTTACTTGACTCATACTTCTGGTCTGAAATCAGTAGACTGCAATGTGAACCATATTTACAATACTTTCCCACAAAGTCTCCTTTTCTTGTGAAAATTCAGCCTTTTCAGGAAATCAATTGATTCCCATTTTTGTTCTGATCAGAAATCCCTGAGCCATGGACTTGAATAAAAATTTACTATACCATCAATCAATCAATCAACAAACACCAGGTATAAGCAATAACTTTGTATCAGGTCCATGCTAGGTCCTGGTGATACAGAGACCAAAGTGAAATAGTCCTTGCCTTCAAGGAGTTTTTGTTCTACTGGGAAGATGGCATGTGTATACATATATACATATATACAAGAAACATGAAGTAAACTCATAGGGAGGGCATTTGCTGACAGAAAATGAGGTATCAGGAAAATTAGAAGATATTAGCACTTAACCTGAGTTTTGAAGGAAACAAGAGATTCTTAAAACAAGAGGTCAGGTTGGAGGGTGATCCAGGTATGGGAGACATTTAGAACAATAATACAGAGATGGGGCTTGTATGAGGAAAATATAATCAGATGCCAATGGAAACAATCCAGTTATGTTTGCTGTTGTCTTAATGGAGTTGGGGGTAAGTGAAAAAAACTTAAATAAAAAGTCTATTCTATTTCCAAGATCCTTTTTAGCATATTTTTAAAGTTCTTTATCCTCTGAAACATTCGAAACAGAAGTAAGGCCCAGCAAAATTTCTTCAATGGACTTTCATGAACATGGGTTGACCGACTTAACCCACAAACATTTCTATGATTCTCTTCTCAGTCATCTTGGCAGACCTCACACACTTTCAAGTCAGTTATTTGCTTAATTTCAGAAAGCTAATACTGAGACTATAAGATGGTGAGACCAAATAAGCAAAGAATATCTGACCTAAGAGAGCAATAGCATGTCCTCAGCCAGAAATGGAGGGACTAAATTCAAGTAACAGATGTAGCTTACTGGATGCTTTATTTTATCAACTGATGAAAAGGTCATCAGAATCATCAATATGGGCATTTTGTCCTTCAGGATTGGCCAAAGGAGTCCTTATTTACTTTGCAAATTATAAACTCTAAACATTTCTTGCTTTCTCCAATGACAGAATTTTAACAAACTTTTCCTGTTACATTATGTAGGGTCGTAGATTTAAAATTGGAAAATGTTTTAGAAGGCATCTAGTC
>NW_025351788.1:0-3154 GCF_016433145.1 Gracilinanus agilis
TTACTTCTTTTATCTTGGAAAAGCCACCACCTCCCTAGACCTCAGTTTCCTCATTTGTGAAATGAATGGATTGCCCTCTAAAGTCTCTCCAGCTCTAGATCTGTGATCTCATAAACCTTTAAGTAAGGCATTTAGGAAATTCAGATACTGATTACTGCAATGATGACAGGAAAACCTAGAAATATGGTTACCATTTACTATATTCAATTTCTTTCTAACCTATTGGTCTCTTGCCAGGCTGTTGCTGAACTTAGCATTGCTTCTTTTTTCTCTCCCCCATCCCCACCCCAGGTATCACTATTATGGGATTGGCATCAAAGAAAGCAGTGCATATTATCACTCTGTCTACTCTGGGAAGGGTCTGACAAGGTATGTATAGTTCAGAGACACTTTCAGCTTGCTTTCATCTTTCTCCAAATAAGCAATGATACCTCTTGGACATGCTTATTTAGTCATCTTATACTCACTACTGTTTTCTTCTAAAACTCAGGAGAAAATTCTAACCTTGTATAGATTTTGTGCTTGTCAAAATCCCTCTCTTTGATACTTAAAAAGAGGAATTGCTGAGGAAGTATTTAGAAACTAACCAGTTCTTAGAAAGACATTAAAAAAAAAGGAGGAGGGAAGCAGGATTCAATTTAAATGAGTGTTAGCTGGCTCATCTGGGTCCTTTTATTTGAAAAATATCAGTGATAAACAAGAGGAGAAATTATATTTGCCTAAGGGATAGTTAAAGCTCTATACAAGCTGGCTACAAGCTCTCTTTCCAGTTTCATTGGTCATTATTCTTCTTGCACTCTATGATTCAGACAAACTCACAGAGAGTAAAGATTGTTTCTCTCTTCCTCTCTGTATCCCTAGCAACGAACACAATATTTGGAACATCACAAATACTAATAATTTATAAAATTCTTTTTTGTGTTGTTTGAGAGAGCAATTCAGACCTATGATTACATTTGTGTGTAGAACTTCCTTTGGCTTATGTAGATCAGCAATGATTTCCCAACTTTGATTGTAAGAGAAATGCTTGAATTAATGAGAGGTAAATTAACTTTTAAATGGTCACACAGACTGTATTTGCAAGACTTACACTGAAGACTTCTTAGCCCCAAGCACCTCCCAGTTTTCTGTATTTTGCTGGCACTCATTATCATTTATGCCTGGAGGAAAAAAGATTGTTAGACATGCAGCTAGCAGAAATGAGTACCAGCTTATTATACTTTTTTATTTAAATATGTTAAAGTTTTTTTTATTAATAATAAACTAACAAAAGAGACCTAACTAAAAGGTTACTAACCAGCCTGCTCTCAGGAGCAAAAGAGAAAGAACAAGACAGAGCCTCAGAACTTATAAAAATGGGACCAAGCAAATGTAAACAAAAGGAAAAGCATTATAGGTAATAGAGAAAGGAATTCTGGACAATGCAGTCTTTAGAGGTTCAAGATTTTCCAACTATACATATCTACTGGAATTGGTAAAGGGAGTTTCCTCATCAGTAGTTCCATTGATGTAGTTCTTTATATTAATTAAATCACTATATATATAATATAATATATATGTAATATATATCTATATATCTATTTATAGAGAGACATATATAGTCACTATTCCTACTTTATAACAACCCGATGAGGAAAGTAGATATCTTCATTTTGTAGATGTGGAAACTGAGGTTCTGAGACATGACCTGATTTGTTGAGGTTCTCACAGTCTGTGAATGTCTAAAGTAGGATCTACATCTGAGATCGTATCATACCACAGTTTTCAAGGAGGGAGCTTAATATGTATAACTCAGTAGAACTGCTTATCAGCTCTAGGAGGTGGGAGGGAAGAGGGAAGAGAGAGAGCATGAATCATGTAACCATGGAAAAATATTTAAAAAATAAAATTATATCAAGGGATGAGCTTACTTCTTGTCAGAAGAAAACTTAATATCAAATCACTTGTGCATTTTTTTCAGTCAACTAATTGACTAATTAATAAGACCTTTTATTAGAAGTGGTCAATTGGAAGCATATAAATAATTTGTGACATCCAGGAGCTGCTTAAAAGTATATTGTTTCAGTGCAATTATGTAGCACAGTGAATAGAGCATCAGTATATAGTTTCATAGCATCTACCTGGCACAGAGACAAGGATGGATGCAAAGGAGGCAGCATAGCTTTATGGAAAAGGTTTTGGACTAGAAATTATGAGAACTGGACTTTTTCATACTCTGTTAGTGACTGTGGTTGGTTATTACACTTTGTACCATTTTTGTCTCTATCTTCATTTATCTATCTATCTATCTATCTATCTATCTATCTATCTATCTATCTATCTATTTATTTACTTATCTATTTATTCACTCACTCATTTATTCATTTATTTATTTATTCATGCACTCATTTATTTATTTATTTGTTCATTCACTTATTTATTTATTTATTCATTTGCTTATTCATTCATTCATTCATTCATTTATTCATTCATTCATTCATTCATTTATTTGCTTATTTATTTATTTATTTATTCATTCATTTATTTATTCATTTATTCATTTATTTGTTTATTTATTTATTTTGGGTCTCTTTTTTAAATAGAGAAAATATATACTTCTCAGGGACATTGTGAGGATTAGTGAAAGGTCCTGCAGAGTAGAGTTCATTTCATTTTTTGTTTCTGTATCCCCAGCTTCTAGCATGGTGCTTGGCACATAGTAGGTGCTTAGTAAATGCTTGCTGATTACTTGAGTAATAAAACATCTATAATACATATATGAAAGTTCTTTGAGCTTTGCAAAGAGAAGGTACAACTGAAATCCAATATGTTACTGTTATTATTAACAAAGTTCTAATAAAAAAGATGAAAACTAAGGTGAGGAAAAACAGGTCATGAAAATGTGAAAAATGCAGTCTTTTTAAATTAAAAACATTTTTTTAAACTGTTACCTTCTGTCTTAGAATCAATACTATGTATTGGTTCTAAAGCAGAAGAGTGGTAAAGGCTAGGCAATGAAGGTTAAATGACTTGCCCAGGGTCACATAGCTAGGAAGTATCTGAGACCAGATTTGAATCCATGACCTCCCATCTCTTGGCCTTTCTCTCAATCCATTGAGTCACCTAGCTGCCCCTGAAAATGCACTCTTGATTTTGTTATTGCTTCATGTGCCCT
>NW_025351789.1:0-3169 GCF_016433145.1 Gracilinanus agilis
TAAAATGGGAACATTAATAGCACTTGTCTTCCAGGGTTGTTATGAGGATAATTTGTTGTGGTTTAGTTGTGTCCGACTCTTCAGGACCCCAATTGGCATAGATATTGAAGTGGTTTACCATTTCCTTCCCCAGGCTTTTTGACAAATGCTAACCCCACCTCCTTTTTTTTAAAAAAAAAAATCCTTACCTTCCAATTTAGAATCAATACTATATATTAGTTCCGAGGCAGAAGATCAATAAGGGCTAGGCAATGGGAGTCAAGTGACTTGCCCTGGGTCATATAGCTGGTGTCAGAAGAAAGATTTGAACCCAGGGAGATGAGACTTCCCGACTTTAGGCCATTATGCCCCTATTTACTGGGGTCAGCTAGATAGCTCAGTGAATAGAAAGTCAGGAGATTCTGGGTTCAAATTTGACCTCAGACACTTTCTAGCCATGTGACCCTGGACTAGTCACTTAATCCACATTGTCTAGCCCTTATTGCTCTTCTTCGAAGGGAAGGGCTTAAAAAAAAAAAAAAAGATAGCATTTGTCAAACATTTGGCAAATCTCAAAGCCCTTTATAATTATAATTATGCCTAACTTTCTAGCTTTACAAAACCTTTGAGTTGTATGGAAAGAATTTAGATGAGCCTTAAATCCCTAGAAAAAGGTAAGTTGTTATTATTTCCGCCATCCAGGAGGTGAGGGAGTGGGGTGGGGCAACGACTAGCCTGTCTTTGGAAATCCTTTCCAGCTCTAAATTTAGTGTCACTGTGTTATAGTTGGAGAGTGGGAAAAGGGCAAAAAGCAGGGAATTAGGGTGACTGAGAAAGGTGAGTTAACCTCCCACTTTCACATCTGGGCGGCAAAGATCCCCAGAATCATGAATTAGAAAGTTCTTTACTGCTGTTCCGGAGGTGTTTTCCCTCTGGGTATTCCAATCAGGGCGTTGTTCCACAATCAAATATAAGCCTCCGGAGGACGGGAAGGGTTTGTTTTTTGTTTTTGTAACCCCAGGCACAACGTCTGGCTACCGGTTTAGGTGCTTCAGAAAGGTTTGTTGAATGGATGGAGTAGCCTCAAAAACAATAAACATGAAGTACCTAACATTAGCAAGACTATAAACCCTGCTGGGTCTTTTCTTTCTGCTACCTGCCTGGGAACTCCTTGAACTTGGGTCTCTCGAACTTTCTATTTGATCCTACATAAGCACCTACCACAAGCCAAGGACTACCCGAGGGAAAAACAATAGAATTCCTGCCCTCCAAGAGCTTGAAATCTACAAGGGTAGGAAACTTAGACAAATCAATAAAGTATTCCTAGACAAAATGGTCTAGGAAGAGGGCAGCTGGGTAGCTCAGTGGATTGAGAGTCAGGCCTAGAGATGGGAGGTCCTGGGGTCAAATCTGGCCTCAGACACTTCCCAGCTGTGTGACCCTGGGCAAGTCACTTGACCCCCATTGCCCACCCTTATCACTCTTCCACCTAGGAGCCAATACACAGAAGTTAAGGGTTTTTTAAAAAATGGTCTAGGAAAAGTTGAGGAGAGAATCCTTTAGGGGAAGAACGGGATGTTTTCCCTCCCTCCCTCCCTCCAAATTACTTAATAATATAACATAATATAAAAAAAATAAACACATTTATTTTGTTTCTATCATATGCACATCATTTCCCCCGGGAGACTGTGAACTCCTTTATTGGAAGCTCCTCGAAGGCAGGGACTACCTTTTGCGTCTTTTTTTTTGTATCCCCAGCACCTTAGTCCTATGCCTGGCACCTAGTAGATGCTCAGTAAATGTTTATTAATTGATTGGTTAGGGATAGGGACTCTTTGTCCTTCTATACTCAGGGTCTGGTATATAGGCAATGTTTAATAAATCCTATTGAATTAAACAGAAGGAAGAGAATTTAGAAAAAGCTGAGATGGAGGAGGAACACATCTCAGAAAATGGTTTGCTTCTTAAAGACACCTTGGCTCTGCCTTTGATTCTGTGATTTCATCCAAGTGTGGGCTTTCTCCTTCATGGCGGATGGCCAGCGATGGTTCCACACCTGGCCATACTGCGTGACTTTCATCAATGTCCTCCCATCAGTTCAGCCCAATGAGGTCTATTTAACTTCCTCCAGTTCTTTGGACCTGTTGCCAAAGGATTTGGGTTGGTGGGAAGGGGGATGGGAAGAATCTCTTATTCTTTGCTCTCTTCTTGTGGCCAAGCCATCTTTTTCTGCTCACAGGTTTGTTTAATGCTAACCTTTATTCCAAATCTCATCCCTTTCTGTTCTCGATGTATAATATAACTCACTCACTTCCACTACATGCCTCTCCATTTCTTTTAGGGTAACCTTCAATTTCAGTTCTTCTTGTTGACCCATCTTGTTGTTATGTAATGCCACCAAAAGGCCATTCACTAGTGTTTGTTTTTTTTAACCCTTAACTTCTGTGTATTGGCTCATAGGTGGAAGAGTGGTAAGGGTGGGCAATGGGGGTCAAGTGACTTGCCCAGGGTCACACAGCTGGGAAGTGTCTGAGGCTGGATTTGAACCTAGGACCTCCCATCTCTAGGCCTGGCTCTCAATCCACTGAGATACCCAGCTGCCCCCATTTACAATTCCATGGACTTGGGAAATGGCTAAACCATTTGTGGCACACAAAGACAATAGGGTCTCAAAATGGAATCAATAGAGGCAGAAACAAAATATGCACAAAGATTGCCATGGAAATGGAAAGAACAAAGACAAAACAACTGAATTCAAATGCTCCCAAATTATGGCTTCCGAATTTAGTCCAAAGACATGATAGGAAAAGACATATCACTCTGCTTTTTTGTAGAAGTGGTGGACCACGAATATATACTACATATACCATCGAGCTTGTTCATGGTGGTCGTAGTAGGTTTGTTGGTTCTGTGGAACTATTTTTCTCTATTCTTTATTTTAAGTGATGACTCTCTGGAAAGGGGATTGAGATGATGCAACGGAAAACATGAAGAGAAAGACACAAAAGTGAAAGACCTCAATAACAATTTATCTTAAAAATGAGGAGCAGCCGGGTAGAGTGGATAGGCAACATTGCCCTCAAAGCGGGGAAAATATGGGTTCCATCATTGCCATATCCTATCTCTGTGACCCTCAGTGAGTCACCTAATCATTGAGTTCTCCTGGCAACTTTCTAAGATTTTTTTTTTT
>NW_025351790.1:0-1108 GCF_016433145.1 Gracilinanus agilis
AGGTAGCACTGTGTATAGAGTGTCAGACCTGGAATCAGGAAGATTCATCCCTCTGAGTTCAGATCTGGCCTCAGACACTTAGTAGCTGTGTGACCCTTGGTAAGTCATTTAACCCTACTGACATCAGTTTCCTCATCTATAAAATGAGCTGGAGAAGGAAAAGGCAAACCACTCCAGAATCTTTGTCAAGAAAATCTCAAATGGGGTCATAAAGAGTCAAATATGATGAAAATTATTAAATCCTGTTTGCCACATGATCCCCTAGTTTCTATGAGCGCTTTTTAGGTTAAAAGGTCCAACCAGTTCTGAATTCACTTATTTGTGTTGTCATGAAGTCTCTGTCTCTTCATTCTATCCACAAGGGTATCATGTGAAAAGTTTTGCCAAATGCCCTGCATCCATATCTATTTTTCCATGCCTTGACTCACCACCATAGTACTTCTTATCCATCCAGATTCCATATTTTAGTTTATTTTTGTTTTTACAAAGATATGGCAGAACAGAAGGACATTTACCCCAGCAGCCCAGAGCACCTTCTCCTCTCTACCACTTTGGTCCCCATGGAGAGGGGGTTACAACTAAAGCAGTTCTATTGAGCATTCATCCCTCCCTGTTGTAGTTGATAGATGGGTGCTTTGCTCTTGACTACCTTAGATCCGGCACCGTGAAAGGTCAAACGTGAGACTTCTCTTGACTGCCCACAGATTCTGGCACTAACTCCCATCTCTAGCTCCGAGGCTGACTCTCACAACTTGCCAAAGCTCCCGAGGTCACAGCCCTGTCCGCTCCATCGACAGTCCTCCACTGAAGGCAGGAATGACCCGATACAGTGAGGGGCAGGAGCAACAGCAAGACTTGTATTTATGGCTTCATGTTGATCTGGGTAAGGCGAGCAGGGCACTGACAGGGACAAATTTACAAGATGTTTTATAGAACAGATTTCCTTTAATCCTTACAACAACCCTCTAAGAGAGTGTGTCATTGGAAATCTTGCACCTTTGAACTACATTACCCAAGAGCCCACTGACTTCCTGTTGTTACGTGCTGACATAGACAGGAGATAAATTTGGTGGATTTCCATGTCTAGCGCTCTTTCCTTCCTATGAGG
>NW_025351791.1:0-9699 GCF_016433145.1 Gracilinanus agilis
CACCCAGCTGCCCCCTATATATTCTTTAATAGTCCCATTTAGAAGGGGCATAGGTCTTTTAGCTCTAACTTCTCCAGAAATTAACTTAATTCTTTGTTTTCTTTTTTGTTCATCATTCTGTTATATTTAGCTAAAACAGAGAGGGATACTGACATCTTTCATTTTTATGTTATCATTTTTGTCTTTTTTATGTCAGTTAATTTTTCCTTTATGAATTTAGATGCAAAGGCATTTGTAATATATGTTTAATGTTAATGCTGATTTTTTTTGCCTATGCTTCCTTTCAATATAATGTAGTTTCCCTTGCTCATCCCCCTTTTTTAAAAACCCTTAACTTCTGTGTATTGGCTCATAGGTGGAAGAGTGGTAAGGGTGGGCAATGGGGGTCAAGTGACTTGCCCAGGGTCACACAGCTGGGAAGCATCTGAGGCCAGATTTGAACCCAGGACCTCCCGTCTCTAGGCCTGACGCTCAATCCACTAAGCTACCCAGCTGCCCCTGTTGTTCATCCCTTTTTATGTTTTGGACATTTGTTTTTGCTTCATGTGATAGCTTAATTACAAATCTATTTTTAAAAATTCACCTGATGAATTATAATTTTTTAGTCTCTCATTTTAATTCCAGGCTTTTCTGCTTTTTAAAGGGTGTTTTCTTGCCAGCAGCACATTGTGGAGTTTTGCTTTCTTATTCAATGTCACTATTTTTCATCATATTAGATTACCTAATCTATTTATGTTTAAATTTATGAGATTTAGGTTTATTTTCTAGCATTTTCCCCCATTTTTTTCAAAAATAGACATTTCCACCCTTTCCTTCTGTCTCTTCTCATTTTAGCTTTCTCTATTTTGAGCAGCCCTGCTCCCACCAGTTATCCTCCCTCACTGTCATATCATTTTTTCCCCATTTGTTACTAAGTTTTAGAGATTTGTCTAACATTTAAATTTCTTTTTTTTCTCTCACTTTTATCTAATTTTATTCCATTCTTCCCTTTTGCCCTCTCAGTTAAACAGTCATTTAAAATCCTCCTTCAGCTCTTCCCCTTGGACTTATTTTGTTAATCATTTCTTAAAACTGTATTTTTCTGTCTTTTTTTTTTTTAATTCATTTCCTTCATTATTTATATTTTGTTTCTGCCTCGTCTAGATTTCCATTCTTCCTTCCCAGCCCTTATGTTTTTAGTCCTTTGTTAGTCTCTCTTCCTCATGGAATTAAAACTTCTAAAGCACATATTTTGAGTTCCTTTTTCTCAACAGTTTCGGTGTTGTTGACCCGAAGATCTCGCCTCTGGGAGCTCTTTTCTGCTCCACGTCTCTTCTTACTAACTCCTGTAGGTAACAGGGAGGAGAGTCTCCTCTGACAAAGATTTTATGTCTGCAATTGAGGAATTCATCATGAACGTTTATTCTCCGCCTGGTTATTTCTCTTCATTTTCCTTAAAATCTCCTTCCTGGGTCCATGCCTTCTCCCTCTTCTGGGTGAAAGCTGGGCCTCAGAACTTGGTTTCTCCTTATTCTGAGGCAGAAGAAATGAGCCTTTAAAGAACTAAATCCCCACAAATTATACCCATGAGAAGATCCTCATCACACTTTGTGGAAAATGTTTCCTCCAATAGGTACATTCACCAGTGTTAACCCTTGCTGCCCCTAAAAAAAAAAAAAAAAAAAAAGATTTCTTTCTTTCCTTATCCCCTTTTCAATCTTTCTTTTGGCTTCCTTTGCCCATTCTCCTGTAGATTCTAACAGTGCGTATTAGCTAACAATAATAGCTAACATTCATATAGTGTTTGCTATGAGCCAGGCGCTATGCTAAGGGCTTTACAATTATCTCATTTAGTTTTCACTAGAACTCAAAGCCAAGTAGTACTATTAATCCCATTTTACAGGTGAAGAAACTGAGCAGACAGAGGGGTCATATACCTAGTAAATGTAAGAGTCTGGATTTAAATTCAAATCCTCCTGATTCCAGGTCAGGAGCTCCGCCATCTAGCTGCCCTTTTTAAGAGAAACTAAAGTACTTATTCTCAGTTTTACATCTGTTGCTCTGCCTGGCACCATCCCTGCTTTTTTTCCCACCTAATTACATGTAGTATTTTATTTTCCCAATTACATGTATTTCCCAATTACTTGTAGTAATAATTTTTTTCTCCCCCAATTACATGTAGTATTTTATTTTCCCAATTATATGAATTTCCCAATTACTTGTAGTAATAATTTTCTATATAAGTTTTCCAAAATTATACGACCCAAACCATTTCCCTCCCTTCAAACCATTTCCCTCCCTCGTGTCTCTCCCCTCACTCAGAGATGTTAGGTGATTTGATTTGGTTATTCCCGTATTATCATACAAAACACACTTCCATACTGGTCATTACTGTCAGAGCACACTCTGACAGAATCCAGACTCCAAACCCTAAGTAAATGCATGTTAAAGATAGTTTGCTTTGATTTGCGTCCGATTCCAGCGCTCTCTCTCTGGAGGTGGCTAACATTCCCCGGCACAAGTCCTTCACAATTGCCCCAGACCATTGCATGGCTGAGAGCAGATAAATCTTTCTCAGCTGAACACCATACAGTATTGCTGCGACTGCCTACGATGCTCTCCTGGTTCTGCTTATTTCGCTCCGCATCAGTTCATGCAGATCTTTTCAGCCTTTTCTGAAGTCATCCTGCCGATCATTTCTTATAGCACAATAGTGTTCCATCACCGACATCCACCACAATTTGTTCCGTCCTGCCCCAATGCATGGGCATCCCCTCAGTTTCCAGTTCTTTGTCGCCACAAAAAGCTGCTATAAATATTTTTGTACGAGGAGGTCGTTGCCCCTTTTTGGTGACCTTTTGGGGATAGGCTACCATCACTTCTAAGCACGTTGCCATGCTGTTGATCCACACCATCTCGCTCAGCTTCTTCTCTCCTCTGAGTGGAGGGCTGGAGGTTGGAGCGCAAACTTCTCCCAAATCCCTCCCTTTGGAAGGTGGAAGGTGGAAGCTGAAGTTCCGGCTCACTCTTCTTTGCATCTGCTGCTCTTCCTGGTTTCAATTAGACTCGCCTCCCTTTCCTGTCTCCTTTCCTGTGTTGTCTTCTCTCATTAGGTTGTAAGCTCCTTCACACCAGGATCCATCTTTAAAAAAAATTAATTATATCACCAGTGCTTAGGATAATACTTGACACAGAGTCAGTACTTAAAAATGTTTTTCATTTGGATTCCCTTCCAGGTTAACCTTTTCCTTTATCAGGGTACACCACATATTCCCTTCTTATTCCCTCCTTCCTTTCTCCCTTTCATACATTTGCTGAATTTGCTTAAGTTGATAGAAAACGTTGTTTCAGGTTTGTTTCTCCACCACTTGTATATGACTTCTACTTTCACCCTTATTTCCTTCTGTGCATTTGGAAAGCAACCTCTTAATGATTTCCCTGTTATTTTGTTGTTATTGTTGTCATTGTCATCCTTGGTTGTTGTATTTATTTATTTTTCTTGTATATTTATTGTTTGAGATATTTAAAAATTGAATAATTCCTTTAGGTCTGGTTTCCCTTTTTAGGAATGTCTCAAATACCTCTTTTTTTTTTTTTATCAAACATCCTTTTTTTCTTATTAATTGTTGAATTCAGGTTGCAGCTTGAGCTCCAGAAAATATTATTCCATTCCCTATTGTGGTTTCTGGTGGGGGAAGAATAATTGTCTTGTGTTGTCCGAAATTCTTTATCTCTGAAAGTCTTTATCCTGCCCGCTTGCAGGATTTGTTGTTCCTCAGTAGAATTGTTAAATTTAACCATGTGTCTTGGAGTTTGCAGTTAAAGGGTGTTTTTTTTTTATCTTTTTGGGGGTGATTTATGAATTCTTTTGATTGGTGCTTTGTTTTCTACATTTAGGATTTCTGGGGAGTTTTCTTGTATTATTTCTTGCATTATGTTGTTCAGGTTTTTGGACTTGTCATTTTCTTCTGAGAGACTTATCATCCTTGTGCTGTCTTTATACATCCTGTCTTTGAGAGTGATATGTTTTGCTTATATGTTGACCATAGTTTTTTTTCAATGTGTTTCTCCTTTGCTTATCTTCTTCCAGATTTTCCTTAACTCCTCAGTATTTGCGTTCCTACATAATTATTCTCTCTTTGGTTTCTTTGGTCAGACTTGCCATCATGGATTCAAAATTTTCTATTTTACCAATTATTTCTGGTGTATAGAGCACAACTTCTTTCATAATTCTTATTTCTCTTTGAACCTATTCAGAGATATCCTGTGGTGATTCTCTACTCTCTTGGTCATCCATAGGATCCTCTGCCTTAGCAGGGGTTGATTTGTTTTCCTTTGTTTTACAATATATATTCATAGATGTCTGTTGTCTTTTGTTTGATTTGGAGGTCATGTTTCTTCTGTTAGAGCATCTTCCCTCTTGGTTTATCAAAATGTCCCCAAGGTCTTTAATTACATTTTCTTCCTCCTAAGGTCTTTGGTAAATTCATACCCCGCCTCCCCTCCCAAATAGCCCCTCCATTACTCACCAGTACTCTTTATTGTTTACTTCTCTTGGTGCTACTTTGCTGACACAGCCTATGAAAGCCTTTGCCTTTTAGTTTTTCACAGCAGTTGGGAAGAGGAAAGAGTGGCCAACATATGGGTTGATTGGTGTAACTCTTTTGTTGGAGCATAGAAATGGATAAGAGAATGCAATTTGGCTATCATTGGATATCAATGACTTTTGCTACCATGCCCATTTGGATTCTTGGTGTCCTAGATCATGGAATCAGCTAACATTGTTTTACCTTTTCAATATAATTAATATTATGGAACTTTTGAGAGACTGAGAAGCTCAGAGGCAATGTTTAGTCCCCTATCTTGGTCTCATGACTCCATGCTATATTATTTTTATTGGTTTGACACAAGACAATTATTCTTTTCCCACAGAAGGCATAGAATGGAATAGAATGTTTTCTTTTTAAAAAAATTATTTTTTTCCTCAATTACATGAAAAAACAAATTTTAACCTTTAAAAAAATTAAGCCAAATTCTCATCCTTCCTCCCAATATCTGCCTGAGACAGCAAGCAATCTGATAAAGATTTTACATATATAATAGTATAAAACATCTTTTCAAATTAGTCCTTTTGTGAAACAGAAATTGAACAAACAAAAAAGTTAAGAAATAAAGTGAAATATAGTATGTCTCAGTCTGTATTCAGACTCTATCAGTTTTTTCTGTGGAGGTGGATGACATTTTTCATTCATGAGTCTTTGAGGATTTTCTTGGATCACTATATTGCTAAGTCACTTATAAATATTCATGTCATATTGCTGTTACTGTGTACAATGTTCTCTTGGTTCTGCATACTTTATTTTGCACTGTTCATGTAAGTCTTTCCAGGTTTTTCTGAACTCATTCTTATCATTTCTTTTTTTCTTTTTCTTTCTTTCTTTCTTTCTTTCTTTCTTTCTTTCTTTCTTTCTTTTCTTTTCTTTTTTTTTAGGCAATGGGGGTCAAGTGTCTTGCCCAGGGTCACTCAGCTAGGAAATGTCTGAGGTCAGATTTGAACCTAGAACCTCCCGTCTCTAGGCCTGACTCTCAATCCATGGAGCTACCCAGCTGCCCTATCATTTCTTATAGCACAGTAGTATTCCATTACAACCATATGCCACAACTTGTTCAGCCATTGAATGGAATGTTTTCTAAAGACCAAAGGAGATTCACTTGCATCCCAGAGTGACCTAACCTGTGAACCTGAGCTAAACCATTAAAAAAAGATAGATGTTCAGGAAAAAGAGGCATTTGAAACATTGATGGCTGTTGATTATTTTATTTTGATTTATTTTGTTTTGGAGACCGAGTCTCCATACTTGCTCAGATTGGAAGTGCAATGGTCAGTCATAGACCCCCCCCCCCCAAAAAAAAAGTATGAAGTTTAACTTGCTGTTTTCCCAACTTGGGTTAAGCTCTCATTAGGCAGCTCACAGGTTCTCAGCTCTAAGAGGCTTACCACATTGATGCTATACCTGATGTTTTAGTTTTACTTTAGCTTAGAACTCTTGGGCTCAAGAAATCCATTCTATTTTTGCTGTTGCCTTATATGAAACCACAATTGCTACTCCCTTTTTTGTGTTCACATAAAGTATAATATATTTTATTTTCATATCTTGGTCTTTATGATTTAATGGAGTTTCTTATAAATAACACATTGTCAGATTTTGTTTTCTAATCCATTCTATGAACTGCTTCCATTTTATGGGTGAGTTCATTTCATTGACATTCACTGTTAGGTTAGTTAAATGATATCTTTATCTTCATTCTATTCTTTTGTACTTTCTCTTCTCTATACTCTTCTTATTTATTTCAGTAATTATCTTTTCTTTTTTCCTTTTAACCTTCTTTTTACTATCCCCCTCCAAACTTGTTTTGTTTATGATTAATCCCTCACTGAATCTACCTTCCCTTCTATTTTTCCCTTTCTCTATATTCTTTTTCTATTTGTATCTGTTGAGTTAAATGTATTTCTATATCAAACTATATGGGTGTGTGTTCTGCTCTCCTTTGACCACTTTGGATGAAAGTGAATTTAAAGTGATGCCTGCTTCTCCCATTCCTTCTAGGTTGGCACATAATTCTACTTACACAATCCAATTATGCATCTTAATAAGTTCCTTTGTCTTTTCCCCCATATTCCCTTACTATATCCTCTCCACCTATATATGTTTGTATTTCTTACATCTTCATCCCTGGCTGTAAGAAGGTGTAGCATGCAAAGCGGCATATCACATCCAAATAAAACTATTTCAGCCAATGACCAGTTTGAAGGAAACCCACAGTCTGGTGGGTAAGTTAGTGGGCATGTCCATAAAGATTTCTCCTGGTGGGATGGGGGCACAATGTGTTCCGAAAGCTATGACATCAGCTGAAGCAGGCACTGTGGGGCACTCGGAGCTTAGCCAGACATTGAAGAAGCCAAGGTCATCCACTGCATCCCACACCATCATCAGTCATCCTGATTTTTGTCTTGTTATTAAACCTGTAGGACTCTAGAAGAGGGAATGAGGCTGATGACTTTACGCAACTCTGCCTCACTTAAATCTAACTTGTGCACAAGTACTCACTTGTATGTCATTGGTCCTCTTCGAAAATGAAGGATAACATCTCCAAAACATGACAAAACTACTTATAGGTCTTCTATCTCAATTTTCTACCTCTCTGACCTCTTGAGATATTAGGATTCTTAAAGAATCCCTTCTCACATCCCTGTCTCCATTAGAAGTTAAGTGTTTGTCCAGTCTCTCCTCTCCATCTTTAACCTGGTTTATTCTCCTCCCTCCCAACATCCCCAAGTGATCTTTTAGCCCCTGTCTAATCAAAGCAACCTCAGTTTTATGCAGCACTCTGGAGAAGGTAAATAATTTGGAGACAGATTTCTTGGGTCTGGATCTAGCTTCTGACACTTACTCCCTGTGTGACCCTGGGCAAGTCACTTAATTTTCCTCAGACTCAGTTTTCTCATGTGTAAAAAGAGGAAGTCAGAATAGACATTTTCTAAACTGCCTTAAAACTCCAAATCTGTGATTCTGTGATTCTATGATCCTTTAGATCTTTCTGGGCAACGAACATAAACCCTTCCTTGTGGTGGTGCCTGTTTAACTCCACACCTGGATAATTTCCCCCATACTTCTCGTTTGGAATCAAAATTATATTTTCGGCCCCCTATAATGTATCAGCCAAGTAGCCCTTTCTCTTTCTCTGGCGGCCGTTACTATCAACAATGCCCCATATTTTCTAACCCTGTTAATTTTTACCTGTGGATGACCCTTCTCTGAATTTTATCCCAATGAGGCACTGAAGAGAGGCAGCCATTTATGTCTAGAAGTGACCTTAGATGACAATGACAATGATGGTGGTAATGATAATAACAATAACTAGCATTTAATAGCTTTTTAAGGTTTCAAAAATGTTTTACAGATTTTAACTCATTTGATCTTTGAATCGAACCTCTTTATTTTACACATGATGAAATTGAGACCTGGGGAGGGAAAAACTCCAGACCTTCCTGATCAAGATACACAAATAATTGCACTTATTATTAATTAAGTGGATAGAGAAGGTCAGTCAGTGTTAGAATAAATACAACTTGGGTTCAAGTTTCACCCTTTACTCAGACTTTCTGTATGACTATGGTAATGCTACTCTCAGATTCCTTGGCTGCTCTCTATGATTTTCAAGTGGGTGATTTGAATCAGTGCTGGAAGTGATCTATACTGATGAAATTATCCATGCTATAATAGTGCATCGTTTTGTTTGTTTTTCAAATATTCCATTTAGAGAAGTTTAACACAGACTGGATAAAATGAAGACAAAGGTTAGCTGTAAGTTTTTGACTTAGAGTTTCTTACCCTTGGACAAATATAATTACTGTGAAAGAGAAGAATTTATTATATAGTATTTAACACAGAGAGCCAGAGACCCACACCTGCATCACTTTGCAGGAAAAAAAGGCACAAGCTCCATAAAAAAAAGAGCCCTGCAGTGTGGGTCTCGGCCAGATTTATCTCCCAAACCTCTGTACATCAAATGAGGACGTAACTTAAAAGGATGCTGGGAATGTAGCTCAGGTGTGGCAAATTTTCCACCTAACCCTAAATTATTTATATTTGGTGTTTATGAGTTTTCATATTAAAGACCTAATCCCAACTCTTTTAATAATCGAAGTCACATCCTAATAAATTCTCAGATTAACCCTGATTTAACATTTCAGGAGCAAACTTAAAATTTAGACTCTATATGTACTATAGTATGCATTCATTGAGGACCTGAGATCATGAATCACAGAGGGATGTAGTCACATTGTACTCCGAGCTTATCAGATCTTCTCTTGTTCTGGGCACTATGATTTAAGGCACTGATGGGCAAACTTAAAGAAGGGGCCAAAGGAAGGAAATGCTCCTCTGTCAGTCTGTTTCTAAGGCAACTCTTTAGAAGTTTCATTGTACTGTATACTACTCATTGTATCCATTAGATTAGGAATAATCTTCTTCAGCCAGATAGAACATTTCAGGGGGCCGCATCTAGCCCTTGGGCTGTAGTTTGCCCATCACTGACTTAAGGCATTTATAAGCTAGAGGGAGTCCAGAGAAGGGCAGTCAAGATGGTAGAGAACCTCAAGCCCATGACATAGGAGGACCAGATGAATAAGCTGTGCACATTTTGTTTAGAGAATAGAAGACTCAGATAGCTGTTTTCAAGCACTTGGGGGGCTGTCAGGTGGATTCAGAGGCAGATTTGCCCTATTTGGGTTTAGAGATCAGAACTGGGAGAAATAGATAGAAGAGTTGCAAAAAGGGCTTTTTAATCTCGATGTTAGGAAAATCTTCTTACTTCCTAATAATTAATGTTGTCTCAACATGGAGTGGGCTTCTATGAAGGAGAAAAAGGAGAAGGAGGAGGAAGAGGAAGAGGAAGAGGAGGAGGAAGAGGAGGAGGAAGAAGAAGAAAGGAAGAAACAAATAAAGGAACCTCAGTAACCATAGAGTCCAAATCATACCTAAAAGGGATCTCCAACATACATACCTGGCAAGTGGGGATTCCATTCTCCACCTGCAGATATAAAAGGAGGGAACCCACCACCCTTCATGGAATCTTGTTGTTGTTGTTCTCCGTTTTCCTCCTCCTTTTCCTCCTCCTCTTCCTCCTCCTCCTCCTCCTCCTTCTTCTTCTTTCTCC
>NW_025351792.1:0-3173 GCF_016433145.1 Gracilinanus agilis
TATATAGACAGATAGATAGATAGATAGATAGATATAGATAAGATGTTTATTTCTCCGTCTTATTGGTCATATGAGTTGGTATTACATTATCATTTTTATTGTATAAATTATCCTCCTGGTTCTCCACTGCACTCGATATTTGAAATGCATGTTGAAGAACTGCTTTAAAATCCTATAGGAGTTTAAAAGACATATCTAGTCATAAGTTGACTAGTTTTTTTTTCTAATTAATTAATTAATTAATTTTATATTTTTTGTTTATTTTGAATATTTTCCCATAGTTACATATTTCATACTCTTTCCCTCTCACCCAAACCCCTCCAACCCCCTGTAGCTGATGCGCAATTACATTGGGTTTTACATGTATCAATGATTAAGACCCAATTCCAGATTATTGATAGTTGGACTAGAGTTATCGTTAAGCATCTACCTCCCCAATAATATCCCTATCAGCCCACGTGTTCAAGCACTTGTTTTTCTTCTATGTTTCTACTCCCACAATTCTTCCTCTGAATGTGAATAGTGTTATTTCTTATAAGTCCCTCAGCCTTGCTCTGGATCCTTGCATCGCTACTAGTAGAGAAGTCCGTTATGTTCGATTGTACCACAGTGTATCAGTCTCTGTGTACAATGATCTCCAGGATCTGCTCTTTTCACTCTACATCAATTCCTGGAGATCATTTCAGTTCACATGGAATTTCTCCAGTTCATTATTCCTTTGAGCACAATAGCATTCAGTCACCAACATATATCAAAATTTGTTCAGCTATTCCCCAATCAAAGGACATCCCCGCATTTTTAAATTTTTTGCCACCACAAAAACACGACTATAAATATTTTTGTACAAGTCCTTTTCCTTATTATCTCTTTGGGGTATAAACCAAGGAGTGCAAAAATAAGGAACACTGGTTCCGGGTTAAGATGGCGGCAGAGTAAGAAGCAGCTCTTAACCTCTCCTGACCGAAACACACAAAACTCCTCAAGGGGACATAAAAACAAGTCCAGACGAATGGAGGAACCCCACAACAGAGCACAGTGTGGAAGGTACGTGGAATCGAGGCATTTCCATGCTATAAAGGGGTGAAACAGCTCTCACTAAATCACGGGCTAAGCAACCACCCCACCCCCAACCCCTCCACACACAACACCTATAGCGCCGAAGCCAGCTAAAAAGAAATAGAGCAAGTTTGGGGCACCCATCGAGTCATTGGAAGCTCCAGGGCCTGGTCCTGAGAGCAGCAAGATTTAGGACCCCAAAAATCTAACGAACGCACACAAAATTTGAGCACGGGAGCACGACGCCGAGAACGGACACAGGGCGCAGAGCACAGGCACGGGCGGAGGCGTGGGTGGAGGTAGACACAGCCAGGAGCTAAAGCTCTGAAACCCTGAGTGGGGAACCAGTGCAGATGGGCATACGACTGTGTAAGCAGCACCCTGAGTCTTGTAAAGAAACCTCCAGCAGAGGATCAAGCAAGGGGGTCCACCAGGGGGCTTGACCATGGACAGACCCTGAGCACGAGGATAAACCTGAGAAGGTGCTGGGCTAACGATGGCTACCCAGTCTCAGGAAGTTCAGAAGAGAAAGATTAACAACAAGAAAAAGAAGTCTTTAACACTCGACAACTTTTACACAGAGAAAATCCAGACAACTGAGCAAACAGAGGAGGAGAACAAACAAGCATCCGGACCCTCCTCAAATAAGGAAAACTGCTCACAAGCTATGGAAGAGTTCAAAACTGAGATTTTGAGGAAAATGGAAGAGATCTGGCAAGAAAATAACTGTTTAAAAGGTAGAATCTTGCAATTGGAAAGTGAGGCTCAGAAACCAAATGAACTGATGAGCAAATTGAACACCAGAAATGACCAGATTGAAAAGGAATACCAGAAGATTATGGCTGAAAACCATAAGATTACGGCCGAAAACCGAAAGATTATAGCCGAAAATCAATCCCTAAAGGCTAGAATTGAGCAAGTAGAAGCTAATGATCTCTCAAGACAACAAGAACAAATAAAACAAAGTCAAAAGACTGAAAAAATAGAAGGAAACATGAAATATCTCAATGAGAGAGTGACAGACCAAGAAAACCCGTCTAGAAGAGACAATTTGAGAATAATCGGTCTTCCAGAAAAACCAGAAATTAATAGAAACCTGGACTCCATACTAACAGAAATAATTCAGCAAAATTGCCCTGAAGTCCTACAACAAGAGGGCAATATAGACATCGAAAGGGTTCATAGAACACCTGTGACATTCGATCAAGAAAAGAAAATACCCAGAAATATAATTGCCAAATTCAAGAGTTTCCAAGCAAAAGAAAAATCTTACAAGAAGCCAGAAAGAAACAATTCAAATATCAAGGAGCACCAATCAGGATCACACAGGATCTGGCAGCATCCACGCTAAAAGATCGCAAGGCTTGGAATACGATATTCAGAAAGGCAAGAGAGCTGGGCCTGCAACCACGGATCAACTACCCATCAAAATTGACTATATATTTCTAGGGGAAAGTATGGGCATTCAACAAAATTGAAGAATTCCAGGTATTTGCACAGAAAAGACCAGGGCTAAATGGAAAGTTTGATATCCAACCACAAAAATCAAGAGAAACATGAAAAGGTAAATAAGATACAGAGGGGAAAGAAAGAAAACTTATAATTTTTAAATTTGTCTTTCTAAGGGCTTCAGTGAGATCTAATTATCTGTATTCCTATGTAGAGAAATGTTATGTATAATTCTCTGTAGTGAACTCTATTCACTATTATAATATTCACTATTATAGTAATCAGAAGAATAATTCACAGGGTGAGGGTGGAACACTAAATAATCTAAGATGACATGGGGGATAGGAAAGAGGGAGTGAATAGCAGGGGACACCAAGAGAAACTTGAGTGAACAAGAAAATAGGATATTCTATTACACACAAAGAGGGCATGGGAGGGAGAGGGGACAAATACTATTATAAGAAGGAGAGGAAGAGAGCATAAAGAGGTAATAATCAAACCTTATTCTCAGTGTAATCAACCCAGAGAGGGAAGAATAGCTATACTATCCATTGGGAAATAAAACTCTTATCTAACCCTTCTGAGAAAGTTAGAAGGGATAAACCAAGGGGAGCAGGGGATTGGGGAGGTTAAAAAAAGGGAGGGGAGAAGAGGGAGGGAATTCATAA
>NW_025351793.1:0-1050 GCF_016433145.1 Gracilinanus agilis
GTGTGTGTGTGTGTGTGTGTGTGTGTGTGTGTGTGTGTATTTGTGTATGCAGAATATCAGTCAAGTTTATTCTTCTACATTTCCACTGGAATAAATTATGAAATCTCTTGAGAGAAGACTAAATGGAATTCTTCTTATTGCAATTCTTATCCAGCATTTGAGGAAGAAGGTGTTATAGAGTGGCAATTGTAAGTGGAATTTGAACTATTCCTGACCTCACAGGATTGAATGGAGTAAACATCTTAAAAAAGGAAAATACACAATATAAAAACATTTGAGAAATATGAAACTAATTACATCTTAAAATAATAACTCACATTTCCTTGCCACTTAAAATAACTTTTATCACAATAATCCTGTTGGTCAGGTAATACAAATATAATTATGCCCACTTTATGGATTAGAAAGCTGGGACTCATGCAGGTGAAGAGATTTACCCATGATCATCCCATTGACTGTAAGTGTTGGAGCCATGATTTCTTGACCCAGACCTTTTAACTTCAAGTCCAATACTCTTTTAATTCCATTATTCTGAATTTTGTAGTCCTGAAGAATCAGTTTTTCTTATAATTGGAAGGTATGGATTCTATTAGCTGAATGTGTTACAATGAACTATTTGCCTCCAGGATTGATATAAACATATAACGATTTCCTGTGTCTTTATGCTTAGTGAGTGGTTGATGGTACACCCTCCCCACCTACCCTGTGATAATAGCCCAGAGAGCTTTGCTTTCATTCCTTTCTATATTTCCATTCATTTTTGCAGACGTGTTCATCTTTTCTGCATAATTTCTTGAGATCTTTTTGCTGAAGGAGACAGAAACATCATTATTTTTATAATGCAGGTGAATATGATTTTGACACTTTAGAATAGTATGGGCCACATCAGCTAATCAATTCACAATCATTTATTAAGCTCCTACTGTGTGTGAAGTACTGTGGTAGGTGCTGAGGACACAAAGTTTGAGATGAAACAGCTGCTTCCTTTAAGGAACTTACATTTTATTGGGGGAAATAGCAATATGGAATAAGTATGTTCAAAATAAATGC
>NW_025351794.1:0-1320 GCF_016433145.1 Gracilinanus agilis
CCCTAAGCAAGCCCCACCCTCTCCATTTGCCACACCCCCTATTCAAGTCCCGCCCTCTCCCCTAGCCACACCCCCTACACAAGCTCCACCCTCTCCACTAACCACATCCCCTAGGCAAGTCCCTCTCTCTCCCTTGGCCTCACCTCCTCCACAAGTCTCTCCCTCTTCTTTGACCACACCCCCTCCACAAGCCAATTCTTTTCTGGGCTCATCCCCCCAGGAGGCCTCCCCCTTAGCCCTATCCCATATACAAGCCCCACCCTCTTTGGCCACGCCCCTTCCACTAGTTAATTCCTCTATGGCTTCTTCCCCTCAGCAAGCTCCACCCTCTCCCTTAGCCACATCCCCTATACAAATCCCTCCCTTTTCCTTGGCCACCCCACAAACACAAGCCAATTTATCTCTAGCCTCATCCCTCCAGCAGGGCCCACCTTCTCCTTCCTTTGCCACACCTTCCTTCACCACGCCTCTCCAGGCTCCACTTTCTCCTTTAGCTACATCTTCTCTCCAGACCCTGCCCTCTCCAGCCACAGCTCTGCAGGCCCCTCTCTCAACTGTCCAGACTACTCCTATTCCTTTAATCACTTCCACCCTTCAGGACCCGCTCTCTCCATTAGCCACGCCCCCTGAACAAAAGGCTAACTCTCTCCTGGCCACACCCCGTGTGCAGGTTCCACCCACTCCCTTGTCCCCACCCTCTCCCCCTCTGGCCACACCTCTTCTTCAGGCCTTTCCTTTAACCACGTCCCCTTTACAGAATCCGCCATTGTCCTTAACACCTCCTTCTCCCGGGCTCCCCATTTTAACCACACAGGTCCCTCCCATTCCCTCAGACCCATCCTCTAACTTATTCCCCCCCTCCCCTCCCTTGGCCACACCTCCACTTCAGTCCTCTTCTTTTCCTTTGGCCTCACCACCTCCTCAACCTCCTCCCTTTCCTCTGGCTTCACCCCCTCTGCAGGCCCTTCCCTCTCCTATAGACACACACTCTCAACAAGTCCCGCCCTTTCACTTGGTCCCGCCCTCCCCACCCGTGGCCGAACCGTCTCTTCAGGCTCCTTCTTTCCTGTCACCCCTTGTGCAGGTTCCTTCCTCCCTTTTGTCCCCCTCCATTCACCAAGCTTCTCCCTGTCCCCTGGACACCCCACCTGTGCAGGCTCCTCCCTCTCCCCTGGACACTCCCCCTGTGCAGGCCCCTCCCTGTCCCCTGGACACTCCCCCTGTGCAGACCCCTCCCTGTCCCCTGGACATTCCCCCTGTGCAGGCCCCTCCCTCTCCCCTGGACATTCCCCCTGTGCAGGCCCCTCCCTCTCCCCTGGA
>NW_025351795.1:0-3465 GCF_016433145.1 Gracilinanus agilis
AGGAAGGAAGGAAGGAAGGAAGGAAAGGAGGGGTGGAGGGAGGGAAGTGTTTCAAGGTCAAGGCATCTTTCCTAAATATTGCAACCTGTAGAGTATGTGGCATAGAGAATGTCACAAACAATTTCTAGCTTTGCAGAACCTCTTAATTTATTACTTGCTATTAAATTCTGTCCATTATTATTTTTTCAAAAATAATAATTTCTTTATCTACTATTATGTTTATGCACTAAATTTTAGTAACTGAGTAGTAGTTTTAGTACTCTTTTAGTAACTTTTAGTTTAGTTTAATTTAGTAACTCTTTCTATAAATCATAATTGCAGTTAACTTAATAAAGAATTATTTATGATAACTCAAGATCAATAATGTAAAAGCAATAAATGGCAATTTCCTTTTCAGCATGTATATTAAAATCATATCTTTAAAAAATATGTTTCCCTAATAAAGGCTTCATTCTCAAATACATAAAGAAATGAATCAAATGTATAAGAAAGCAAGTCATTCCTCACTTGATATAGTAACAGGAATTTCTCAGATGAGGTAATCAAAGCTATCTATATCCATGTGAAAAAAAATGTTCCCAATCACTATTTATTTGATAAATGCAAATTAAAACAAACATAAGGTACCACTGCATCCCTATAAAATTGACTATTATGACAGAAAAGGAAAATGAGAAATGTTGGAGAGGATATGTGAAAACTGAGACACTAATACCCTATTGGGGTAGTTGTGAACTGATTCATTCTCTAGGGCAATTTGTAACTATGACCAAAGGATTATAAAACCATGAATATCCTTTGATTCCTCACTATTAGGTTTGTATACATTTTCTCTAGGGAAAAAAAGGACTTACTTATACAAAAAATATTTACAGCAGTTGTTTTTTTTGTTTTGTTTTGTTTTGTTTTTTGTGGTGGCAAAGATTTGGAAAGTGAGGGGAAACCCATTTATTGAGGAACTGCTGAACAAGTGATAGTATACAATTCTACTGGAATATCATTTTGCTATAAGAAATAATGAGCAGGATGATTTCAGAAAAACCTAGAAATACTTAAATGAACTGATACAGAAGGAAGTGAGCAGAACAAGGAAAACACTGTATATAGAAATAACAATACTATACAATGAACAACTGCGAGTGACTTAACTATTTTCAGCAATACAATGATGAAAGAAAATCCCAAAGGATTCCTGATGAAAAATGCCATCTGCCTCCAGAGTCTGAATTCAAACCAAGGTATACTATATTTCACTTTCTTCATTTTTTTGTTTTTCTTCAAATTTTCTTCCACAAAAGAACTGATATGGAAAAATGTTTTACATGATTACGCATGTAAAAGTGATATCAGATTGCTTACCAGTTAAAGAGTGGAGAGGGGGAGGAGGGAAGAAAGGGAATTTAGGATTCAAATTTTTTTAAAAGGATGCTAAAATTGTTTTTACATGTAATTAAGGGAAAACATACATATATATGTTTTTTTTAATCCCAACACTACACACAGTTTGTGGTGTGTATAAGGCATCTAAGACATTTTTGCTAATCCATTGAACCATTATCCCAGAATTCTTTCATTAATTATCCTTGAGTTCTTCCCAACCTGAGTTTTTTACATGCAGCAAATCTCTGGCTTTAAATGAAGTTACAATATTACCTCATTTATAAGAGTCCTTTGTTTTATCCATTTGGAAATTATACCACACCCACCAACAACTCATGAGTAACTAATTTTTTCCAGCTTCTTAGATTGCTTATGTGCTTTTGTATCAAGAAGTTGTTCGTTGTTTTTAATTATTTATGTTATGAATAAGATGTAGGGGGGCAAGGGAGTAGAGTACAACTCAACCATAGAATGAATAGACTAAAATTTCTAGACAATAACCAAGTATTTGTGGCTGAGTAAAGAGAGATAGGCCCCAAGGAAGCCTTGAAGCTTATTAATACTGACTCAGCAAAGAAAAGTTTGGTCAGAACTTACCTCATCTTCTTAATTTTTGCAGGAAGTTTCAGATGTACATGAGTACTTTTGTTCACTGCCCAAGGGGAGTGAAGTAGTGGGGAGGAGAAACTGGTCTCTTTCCACAGGTACCCTCTGCAACATTTTTATGGGGTCATATGTTCCCCAGGGCTATCTAGGTTCATTCCCAAATCATGGGAACCACCTCCAAAGGCTTGGGGCACATTCAAATAATATTTCATAAGATGACAAATGCATCATTATCACCTGCAAAAGTAGCGGTGTCTGGGAGCAAGCTAACATCATGCCATCATAAAAACAGCCCCATTTGAGAATTGTTAAAATGAATGAGAACATTTATAGTGTGCTTCTCACCACTGCTGTGTGGTATACTGTCTTGAAGAGAGATCCAAAGAGGCTCATATTCATCCTATGATAAGGGACCAATGTCCTAAGACCAAGGATCTTTGCACAAAGGCAGTGAATGAATAATTATCTCTTTTCTTTAATCTCATGGCCATATGCATCTCCATGAACCCAAATTTCATAACAATTGACTATTATGTGTTTTATCACACTGTTAGAATGTTGTGTTTGTACTGAGATATCAGAAGTTAGGTATTACTCAATTGGAGTTGGCCATGTGAGTCAGGGAAAGTTTAAAAACAAAAGTGAGAGAGTTAAAGAAAAAATAGGATGACTGGTTATTAGAACCCGACCACTCAGAAGGTAATCATGAATATGACTCAGTGTTAGGAAGAGAGTCACAAAGAACAGAGGAATTGAAATGGAATTTTTAACTTTACCCCTGGGCTTATTAGGTCCTCTCTGTTTTCATGAGAGTATGTAATTGAATACTGTTCAGAAGCTCTCTGTTCTATGATAGCTTCTTGCACAGGACCAGGATTTGGAGGTAGAATACATCTTAGAGGCTGACTGGTAAGAACAATAGCAATAACCCTATTCATAATCAAAGCATTTCAATAGATGTTAATGTTCACAATGCATGGTACACAGAATTTTTTACTTGATCCTCACAACAACCCTGGGAGGTACCTATTATCAGCCCCATTTTACATATGAAGGAATTAAGGCTGAGGGAGGTCAAAGGCTTTGCTCAAAATCACAAAGATGAAGCATCAGAGGTAAGATTTAGATAAGGGTCCTCTGATACCTGAGCCAGGCAATGATCTTCCCACTGGAATACATTGCCTCCTTGCATATCAGGTTAGTACAAATTACATAAGAATGGTCTAAGAAAAGCAGTATGATATAGTACAAAAGCACTAAAATTAGAAAACAAGAATTCAAATCCAAGGCTCTGACATTTAATGACTTTTTGACACCTGCAAAGTCACTTCCTCCCCCTAGGCCTCATCTGTACAATGATAGGCTTGAACCAGATGACCTCCGAAGTCCCTTCCAGATCTAAGAAGGAAGAATGAGACATGGAAGAAGAGAGAGAGAAGGGGAAAGAGACAAAGAGGAAAAGCCAGAGAGAAAAAGAGA
>NW_025351796.1:0-7347 GCF_016433145.1 Gracilinanus agilis
CTCCCTCTTTCCCTTTTCTCTCTCTCTCATCTCTCTCATCTCTCTCTGTCTCTCACTTTCCACTCACTCTCCCTCTCTCCCTCTTTCCCTTTTCTCTCTCTCTGTCTCTCTTCCTCTCCCTTTCTCCCTTCTCTTTCTCTCTCTCTCTGTTTCTGTTTGTCTGTCTGTCTCTCTGATCCACTTCTTTTCCCATCCATTTCAAGGCTTCCTCCTTGAATGAAGCTTCTTGGGAATTCTCCCCCTCTCCCTCCTGAGTGTCTTTGAGTAATCTCTCCTTAGCCCTTCTCATCGGCTACCTTGCGATATATTTATATTTATGTGTATATCTTACTTCCTCCTCTCCCATCCCCCAATCCTGGTAGACTTTAGTTTTCTTGAAGGCAGGACCTCTGCTTATTTTTATATTTGCACCTTCAGGCCCAGCCCAGATATTTTGGGGCTGCACATAGTGGATACTAACAAACTTATTGAGTTAAAAAAATAAATACCCCAAAACAGAGATTTGGGAAAGGGAGTTAAAACCCTTCCTTTTTGGCCATCTAGGTGGTCTTACATCCTTCATCTTTCACATCTGGGGTTAAACTCCACGGAAATAGAAATAAAAGATGAAATGGCACCTCAATTAATAACAGATATCTCATGAACAAGAGCTCTTCCTTGGAGACACCAAGTTGGACAAACCTTCTCTGCCTTTAGTCCTGAATTCTGGGTTTAGGCCTGGCTTATTTAATAGTAAGAAAAAGGAAAAGGCAAAATTCCCAGCTTCTCTGTCCTTGGATCCAGCACAGGGGAATTCTGCTGTCACCCACTGGCTTTAATTCTCAGATTCTAACATTTTCATCCATCACTAGAGTTGGAAGGGACCTTAAAGATCACCTTGTCAAAGACTCTCTCTTATTACAGGACAATAAAGGGAAAGTAACCCATCTGAGGTACCATAGCAAAGTGGTGGCCAGGTTAACTCTCAAACTTGGGGTCTCCTTTTCAGTTTCCTCTTTGCTAGTCTCTTTGTGGACATAAGGCTATCCTTTCAAGGGCATTTACTGCAGAAGTGTCTCTTCTGATATGTAAAACTGTCTTGTTTTATTTCTATTATATGTTTTAGAAACACAGTAAATGCTTTTAATAATAAGAGAATCAACTTGTCTGATATCTCCCTCATGTATTTTTTTAAACCCTTTCCTTCTGTCTTGGAATCAATACTGTGTATTGGCTCCAAGGCAGAAGAGTGGTAAGGGCTAGGCAGTGGGGGTTAAGTGACTTGCCCAGGGTCACACAGCTAGGAAGTGTCTGAGGCCACATTTGAACCTAGGATCTCCCGCCTCTCTAGGTCTGGCTCTCAATCCACTGAGTTACCTAGCTGCCCCCTCACCATGCACATTTTAAATGCACTAACCAGGCCATCAAACACATTATAAGAAATTGTTTGGTTGTTTCAGTCTTGTCAAACTCTTCATGACCCCATTTGGGGTTTTCTTGGCAGAAATAAGGGAATGGTCTGCCATTTCCTCCTCCGGCTCATTTTACGGACGAGGAAACTGAGGTTAAGTGATTTATCCAAGGCCACATAGCTACTTAAGTGTCTGTGGTCAAACTTGAACTCCAATCTTCCTAACTCTAGACCCACTCTACCCAGTGCATCACTTAGCTTCCCCAGTGTAAAATGTACCATATCAAACACCAAGTTTATCCTCAAACTTGACAAAGGGAGAAGACAGAAAACTTTAGAAGTCCATGAAAAATGATCGTGATTTAGAAACTCACATATGTGATTACAAATCAAAAAGGCTAGAGGTAGTTCTGAGAAACAATATGGCCATTCAAAAACCATCACTGCTTCAACGTAAACCTGATCTTTTCTTAGGTAAATTTCCCCCCCTGTATATTTGCCAGGGCAATGGAATTGAACCAAGGCCTGAGACTGGAGCAAAGATGTGGAAAGTTCCCCATCTAAGCCCTCATCTGACAGAGCCAAAGTAATTTGGACAGCAGCTATGACTGTGTGGTCAAAGGTTTTAAGCTAAATAAATGGCCCAAAGGAGTTGGTAGCCAGAAATAAGGAAGAGTTGACTGGGGACAATGCCGAAAAAGGAAAGGAGCAAAGGAGAGGGGATTAGATTATAAGGAAGAAAAATAGATGATAATAAACTGGAGTCTAGGAGGATAACTGAAAAAAAGGACCAAAAAAAGAGTACGGTAGGGGATGGGGCCAAATGACAAATTACCTTCAACAGTCATGAGGTCAACACAAACAGCAGAATTTAATACCACAAGTATCTGTTGATACTTGGCAACGACTGTAGAATGCTAGCCATGCAAACTTTGTTTTTGTTTTTTTTTTTAAATCAGAGGTTTTCAAGGCCCTGCACTTTCAATAAAGTCAGTCAATTACTCCCAGGATGAATCAATGACCAATTTGGAACTGATAGATTATCAAGTTCTGGCAACTAGATGGCACAGTGGATAGAACACTGGATCTGTTGTCAAGAAAACTTGAATTCAAGTTCAGTCTTGTATATTTACTAATTGTGTGACCCGTAACCTCAATTATGCCTCATTTTTCTCATCTGTAAAATGAGGATAAAGATAGTCCCTACCTCCCAGGATTGTTATGAGGATCAAATGAAATAATATTTGTAAAGCATTTTTATTATATTATAGTATTATAAAATAGAACAGAACATATTATATTATAATAAAATATATAATCTAAATAGAACATAATCTAAATAGAACATTATATTACCATACCATATATTGTTAGAAAATATATTATAAAATATAAATTCTGGCTATTATTATAAATTGTTACTATTATTATACAAGTTGTACCTCTGATAGTCCTTACAGCAGTCCTCTTTCTCTATTTCCATTGTCATTTCCCTAATCCTGGCCCTCATTACCATCTGAGTTATTCCTAATAAGTCTTCTCTTCACCTTCACTTTCGCCCTCTCTCCAACCTATCCCTTGTATCATTGCTGTACTAATTTTCCTTAGGATACATTCAAGTCACTCCAGCTCAGAAATATTTGGTGGCTACTGATAGCTTATTAAACAAAGTTCAGACTCCTTTGCCCAACATTCAAGGCCCTTCACCATAAGGCCAACATCCTCTTGTGCCATTCTCCTCTCTATTCCCTCTTCCAAGCAAGACTGGAATACTTTCTGTCTTCAATATGCACTCTGTGCTTTCTTCCTTTCATGCTTTTGACCAAGGAATACCCTTTGCCTGCACTGTCTTTCCTTTATCTACTGAATTCCCACTGATTTTTTAAAGCCCAAATAAAATCCACTTCCTTTTCATTCATTCAGATGGTATTGTTTTGCGCATGTTCTACTCCTGACTAGACTATAATCATCTCCACGAGGGCAAGGATCATGCCAGATATAAACCTCCCAAGAAGGGAAAACAACCTTTTTGGCAGTACGTCAAATATTATCTGTAATGCTTTATATCATTTAAAACAAATAAGCAAATAAATAAACAAACCTAACAGCAGAAAGAATAAATGTAACATAATCGTAGACATGGCTCCTCAACTCTTCATATTTGTTTCTTCTACCTTCTCCTCCTCTAGGCTCAGAGGAACAGAGCCCTTCCAGCAACCCTCACTCATACGTCTCTACAGAAAACCTACAGAGTGTGAATGTGACTCCTCCCTAGGTTCCCATCGTTGCAATACCCTACCCAAACCACAGCAGCCCAATGGGGATGAAAGAAAGGACACATCCAACAAAATCAGGTTGGCCGCTATTTACCGTGGTGATGACACAGTAACTCCAACAGACAAGAAACCAATATGACCCATTCTCATGAACCAAAAGAACCCAGTCACCCCAAGAACAGGCCAGCAGCAGAGTGACATTGCACGATAGGGTAAATTGACATGAGTTATGACTACAAAGTCCAGACCAAAGCCTCAGAGACATTCATCCAAACAAGAGGGAAGGTGGTTATGGCTCCCAACAGAATAAGAACTGAGTTCCCAAATCAAGAAAGCCCAAGGGCAGAGGGAGAGCAGGGTCTCAGGTCTTTCACAAACCATCCCCTAGAATATCCTAGAAGGACTGAGGATAGGGGATCCTGTCAGATGGAAACCTTCCAAGCTTCCAAAGGCAACCAAGTCATCAGCACATTATACCAAGAGTCAAATTGCCAGTATTGTGCTAACATCTAGAAAATAAATGAAGACGCTCTTAGACTTGTTCATTCAGCTCTATCTTTAGGCAAGTATTCAAGACCAGAAACACCTTCCTCTTCTTCCCTGACCCTCCCCAACTTTCTCCCCTAAAGAAACAGTGCAAGCAACTTACCCTGTTAGCACCACCACAAAATCCATTACGTTCCAGCCATTCCTTAGGTAAGAGCCTTTGTGGAAAGCAAACCCTAAGGCGATGATTTTAATTCCAGCCTCAAAACAAAAAATTCCAATGAAATATGGTTCTGTGTCATCCTGGGATGGGGGGGAGAAAAGTCAGAGTCAGCATTAACAGAAGTGGGAGTTCCATAGAACTCTTAAGCCTATAGAAGGTGAAGCAAGCAGGCAATCATGACCTTCTTTCCCATAATTCCCCACCCCAATACTCAGATGCCAGTGCAAGCGCGCGCTTGCACACACACACACACACAAACACTCTCTCTCTCTCTCTCTCTCTCTCTCTCTCTCTCTCTCTCTCTCTCTCTCTCACACACACACACACACACACATACACACACACACACACACACACACACACACACACACACTCACTCACTCACTCTCACTCACTCTTGGAATGCCCTACATAGAAATCTTTTCTCTGGGGACTCTTGCCAGAGACTGAAATGAATTAAAGCAGAGTTCAATTCTCCCCAGGAGAAAACCAGAAACACTGACTCTCCTCACTGGGGGATTCAGCTCTGAATGACAAAATGGGTTTTAACAGGAATGAAATAAAACAGATGCCTCCACAATCTAAAACCAGTAGTCTTTTAGCAGGTTTGGTGACCAGATGGGGTCTGCTAATGAAGAAGAAAGATACCACTCCTGATCAAGGCAGGAGTCATACAGGCATTTCTTTCCTTGGTTTCTCAATATAAAAAGACATGCATAGGCTTCCATCAAAGGTGGGAATAAAATATTCTAAAGGTTAAAAGACAGATGGAATTATTGGGCCAAGAGCCACTTTTTTTCTTATAAAGGAAAGGAAGGGAAAGGAAGGCAAGGTGAGTGAAGGGAAGAGAAAAAAATGGAGGGCAAAGGAAGGGAAGGAAAGAGAAGGAAGGGGAAGGGAAAGTGAAGGAAGAGAAGAGAAAGGAAGGGAAGGAAAGGGAAGGAAAGAGAGGGGAAGAAAAGGGAAGGGAAAGCAAGGTGAAGGAAGGGAAGAGAAGGCAAGGGAAAGGAAGGCAAAGGGAAGGGAAGAGAAAGGGAGGCAAGGAAATGAAAGGCAAGGGAAGGGAAAAAAAGAAAAGAAAAGAGGAAAAAAAGTAAAAGAAAGAGAAATGTTTTGTGAGGGAAGCACAGAAGAGCCACTCACCAGGCGTTCAGACATCGGTGTCTTGTCCTCATCAGGCAGGTGCTGCTCGAGAGCAAGTACAATGCAGTTTGCTATGATGGTGGCTAAAATCATATATTCAAAGGGAGTTCTGGAGAGTTAAGGAAAGTCCCACCAGCACATCAAAGTGGGGAGATATGTCCAACTGTGTGCATGCACCCTCTGGCCTAAGCTTTTCAGAAATTCCTCTGAAGGAGTGGTCACAGCTAGTCTGGTTTAGTTTGAGTCTAGGAAAATGGGAATTTCTCATGCTTTCCACACCTCCTACCTTATCTCCCCTTCCTCATACCCCTGCCACCATGTAAAGCTGCCAAAGCCATCTGTTTTACACCATCTAAAGTAAAGCCTTCCAAGGCCTTAGGAACAGAGCAGCTGATGTCTTCAGAGAAATTGGAGAGATTCTTTTCTCTTCCCCTTACCTTCTTTTATGCCATGTTTCTTACAAAATTGGCCTTAGGTTTGAGTCCTAAACAAACACACACACACAGAGCTGAATGAAGCACAAGAGAACCTAGATGTGAAATGACACCCCTAAAATTCCATAGCAAATACAAAATTCAGAAGAACCAGGACCTTTGGAGGGGTCTGGGTTTTGAAGTAAGAGTTCACCAGTACCAAAGGCTTCCTTATGAGAAACAGAATCACTATTTTTCATGGCAAGGCCTATGCAAATCTTCCCCTAAAGTCAGCGATTTGCCCAGTCAGCTTCTGATCAAACACAAAAAGCAAATACTTTCTTTTTTCCCCATAAAAGTATCCTGAAAATGCAAATGTCCCTTTACTGAATGCTGCATTTTCCCCTAAGGAGCAGAAAAATATTCCTCCCTGCATCCTGTGTGTCCACAAACATCAGTCTGGGCTGACAAAGCCTCCAGAGTGTCCTGGCAACAGGCCTGCAGGGTCCTAAGGTTCCCCTTGGGATAATCTGTCCTTTTCATTTCAAGTGAGGATGGGCTCTTCTGGCCCTTGCTAGTGAATGCAAATGTGAATCAAAGCACAAAATCCCTCCTGAGGTGACCCCAGCTCAAATGGGTTCAGGGGACAAGGAATTGAGCGTTACTAAGAAAGACTCAGAATTCAACAAAATTTGATTCAACATATACTGATGAAGCACTTTTCCCCTGTGAAATCTTGTGCTTAGTTCTGGAAATGATAGGAAGTGATAGAAGTAGTTTTTCAAGCCCAGTGATTAATGGGAAGATGGCTTAGTGTTCATGACTATGAGGGTTTTAACTAGGGTAGAGGCCAAGGGAGTAGAGAAGTAGGAATGGAGGTGAGAGCTCTTGGCTTGGTTAGCTCCCATAACAAAGGGCAATGCCCTCATCCTTCAGGCTTGTACTATTTGAACAGCTTCCTGATTGGTCTCTGGGCCTCCAGTTTCTCCTTGCCCTCTACACATACCCATCTATACTTCACAGTTGGCCAATTTCATCTTCCTACTAAATGTACAGGTAAGACCCAGGTTCCTCCTCTGATCCAAAGCTTTCTGGGGATTCTTATTGCTTATATCAGGGATCATCAAACTATGCTCTGTGGGGCTGCCTGCTTTTATAAAAGATGTTCTGTAAAAATCATTCATAGCTCACCAGCCAGACAAAATGGTCCTTAGAAGAACCACAGTTTGCTAATGCCTGGCCTGAATGATAAAATACAAATTCTTTAACCTGTCATTCCAGGCCCTACACAATCTGGTTAAGGAAGAAAAAAGGAAGGGAGGGAGGAAGAAAGGAGGGGAGGAAGAAAGAAGGGGAGGAAGAAAGGAAGGAAGAAAGGAAGGAAAGAGGGAGGGAGGGAGGAAAAAAGGGAGGGAG
>NW_025351797.1:0-1882 GCF_016433145.1 Gracilinanus agilis
AAATTCCAAGGCTTTGCAGAGAACCCAGCCTAAAGACCTGCATGACCAGAGAGTGGGGCAAACGGCTTTCTTTTATGTATCAGTCTGCTGTTTCATGATTCTTGGCATAACCTGTGGTGTTTGTCTTTCTTGGCTTTGAAACTTAGGAATGAATTGCTCGAAAGTTTTTGCTTAGCCTACTTCCGTTTCCTTTGTAATGGAGGACTCCAAGGCAGAGGAGATTTTGAGTCCTTCTGGTCCATCACATTCATTTTTCCCAATGAGGCTGAGGCCAGGAAAGTCAAGGAAGCAACACTCAGTGGAAGTGGGGGAGGAAGTGTGAGGAAGATTAGATAGTAATTAGTTAAGTATTAAGGGGGACCTAGCAGGAAGGGCTGGAGCTGGAGCATTCCAAGGTGGAATGAAGGAGCAGGAAGTGGCTTGTGTTCTAAGAGAGACTCCATTAGGGGCTGGCATAAACTATTGGTAGCCCTGGGAGGTCTCAGCCTGCATCCTGATTCCCTGGGATCCTGTGTGGTGGTGGCATCTAGCAAGGGGACAGCACCAGGTGGAGGAGGAGTTTGGGATCTGGTGGACAGCATCTCAAGCTCACTCTCTCTGCCTGGGCACCTTGGACCACCTTGGCTTTTGGCATCCTGAGATCATCTGTGGATTACCGTGAGAACCCTCAAAGCCACCCTCAGCCCATTAGCTGTGCTGGTCAAACCTGGCTGGAACCAGGTTTGATGCAGCCTCCCAGAGACTCCATTACTGCTCCTTTGGGCTCTGCCTGCTTAGCTCACTAATATTAGAGTAGAGAAGTCCTCCCCTTACCCTGTGGTTTTAGTGTAGAATTCCTTATCCCACCTTTATTTTAGTTAAACATAATTAAACCTGTTAAAACCTTTTCCCTTGCCTGCTGGTTCCAAAGACTCTGGCCTAGTGGTGAGCTGGTGACAGTTGGTGACATTCTTGTCCGTTAGCAGCAGCTTAGCTGTGTGCTCTGGTCTCCCTATCCTGGTCCTGTCTCTCCTACAACCCAGTGTGTGTACCCACAACCATTAGGTTATATTTTAACATCCCTGGTGCCTCCATCTTTTTCACAGAAGGGAGTTCTTGAGTTTGGGTTCTCTAATTCCAGGGCTTCTTGGATTGGTCAAAAGATTTTTCCTTTACCCATTCCTCCCCTCTGAGACCTCCCTTTCAAATGATGCCTTAAGGCTTTGGAGTGTCCCCATACTGTTTTTCCTTCCTTTCAGAGAGGACCAATGACATCAACGGGTAATGCCTTAACTTGGGTGTGCTTTGGATTGAAGTGAGGCAGAGTTGCCCAAAGCCATTAGCCTCTGGCCCTCTTCCAGAGTAATCAAAGTCCAGTGATAGACAAAAGGCAGGATGACTGGTGATGACCCAGGATTCCGTGCATGACCCTGGTGTCTTTGATGTGTAGGGAACCAAGCTCTGAGCACTCCATAGTACATGCTTCCACCATGGATCCTTCATGGACACTAGAACAAATGGTTCTCATCTGTCCCTTTGGCTGGGGGAAGCCTTCCCATACTTGGGGCAGCCATTTTCCTTAACTTGCTGATGGGTTTGAGATGTGTCAGTTACCCTTAACCCGGTTTAGCCCATCTGCTAAGATGGATTTATTGGGATGTGACCATTGAGCTTGCAATAGCTTCTTGGAGTCACAGGTGAGAGCTGGGTGGCAGATGGACACCAAATATGGAGGAGCAGCCCTGAGAAACCCCCACAAGAGGTGCTAGTCTCCCTGAACCCCCCTAAACTCCAAGCCTCCAGGTGCTTGGCGAGTTGACACACCATTTGCAGGAGAAGGGCAATCTTGGTTTGATGCTGGCTCCAGAGCTGAAAAGGAAAGAAGGGGCACAGCTCGGAAAGA
>NW_025351798.1:0-3891 GCF_016433145.1 Gracilinanus agilis
CCCAGGAAAATTCCAGAGGTCAATTCCAGTTTCTAGCTCAGTGGAAAACTAGCTCAGGAGTGAGAGCTACAGTCAACTCCCAAGATCCTCCTTTCCTTCCAGAATCTTTCCCCATCCCCTTGGGCTTGTAAACAAATTCTCCTCCTTCCTTCTTAAAAACAATCCATACTTTTCCCTTATCCCTTACTTACATCCATACAACACAAAAAAACATGGAGGACATAAACTGAAGAATGCTATGCTGCAATCTGCATTCAAACTTCATATGTTCCTTCATCTGATGATAAATAGACTTTTCCATCATTAATTCCTTGGAGCTGTCCTGAATTTTTTCATTGCTGATAATGGTTGCCATTCATAGCTTATTGTTGTACTTTATTGGTGTCACTTTGTACAGCATTCTCCTGGTTCTTCTCACTTCACTTTGCATTACTTCATATGAGTTTCTCAGGCTTTTTGTCATTGTCTTGTTCATCATTTCTTATGGTACAAGAGTATTTCATTATAATCACATACCACAACTTGTTCATCCATTTTCCAATTGATGGATATGACTTCAGTTTTAAGCTCTTTGCCACCACAGAAGCAACTGCTATAAATATTTTTGTATAAGTAGATTCTTTCCCTGTACCTTTAATCACCTTGGAATACAGATCCAGTAGTGATACTGCTGATTCAAAGGATATGCAAGGTTTGATGGCCCTTTGCACATGGTTCTAAATTGCTCTCCAAAATTTTATTGTTCCCCAGATCCACCTACAGTTTATTAGTGTCACAAATTTTCCATATCCTCTTCAATATTTGTATTTTCCTTTTTCATTTTTAAATTAGCCAGTGTGATAGGTATGATGTGTTACCTCAGAGTTGTTTCAATTTGCATTTATCTAATAATGACTGATGCATTTCTCATGTAAATAAATATATTTCTAATTTCTTCATCTTAGAAATATCTGTTCATATCATTTGACCACTTGTTAGTTAAGGAATAATTTTTATTTTTATAAATTTGACTCAGTTCTCTGTATATTTGAGGAATGAATCCACTGTCAAGACATCACTATTTTGCCTTACCAATTTTAATTAATATTATAGTGACTTAAGACTCTACTAGTCCAAAGTGTATGTGTTATTCAATAACAGGAGCCTTACAAAGTCAAATTTTTTTATGAACCTAAATAAATTGTTTTATATTCTATGTCAGGCCAGCTAGGTGGAGCAAAGAATGGGGCACTGGACTTGGAATAAGAAAGACTCATTTTCATCAATTCAAATTCAGCCTCAGACACTTATTAGCTGTGTAGGCAAGTCCCTAAATCCTGTTTGCTGTAGTTCCTCATCTGTAAAATAAACTGGAGAAAGAAATAGCAAACCATTCCAGCATCTTTGCCATCTAGTATCTTTACTAAGATAACCTCAACCATGGTCATGAAGATTCAGATACAACAGAAACAACTGATAAATAATAGCACTCTACCCCAAATCACAATGAAGATGTAAAAAACTAGGATCCCACTGGAAAACTATCAAGAGAATTTAATATAAATAATTGAGAAAACAGAGAAAAGATTCTAGTCTCCAAATAGCTGAGAAAGAAGAAATAGTAGTTCACCCCTCTGAATGATTCTTTTCTTCTAACTTTTTAAAACTTCCTTTCATTAGAAATATTTTTAGCTAATAAATTAAAGGAAAGGAATTAGAATCAAGTTAAATATGCTATTTGTATACCCAAACATTATAACTATTCTCAAAGAAAAAAACAAATACTTCAAATTATATATCTCCACCCTTCCATCTTCTCATTGTTTACTCTTTGCTTCTAGTTTTTAGTGAAATTGGAACTTTGTTCTGGTTCTAGCAGTTTCTTCACTTGAGCCCTTGATGTAATTTCCCTTTTTCAGTTTGTCCCTTACAACATTACTTATATCTTCAATCTTGCATTATCTGACTGCTTCCCTTAATGTTGTAAGAATAAAGAGAGTCTCTTTTAAAACTGTAATAGTAATGAGAGCCAGTGATCAAATGTTATGACAGAAAGGGAGAGAGAGAGTCTATGTAGGTGAGACTCTCTTCTAGCTCTCCCCTCCTGCCAAATATATACTTCTGAGACTTTGAGGGGGGTTCACCCCTAAACTGGGTGACTTGGTTCGTTGTGCCACCCCACAGGATTTGGGGGCAAGGCTTCCCTATAAGATGAGGCATGGGGGACCCCAATCCAATTCTGAATGATGGTGGGGTTCATGCAAGCCTCCCCAAGATCAGTAAACTTCACAGCGAGTGGTCTGGCTTCAAGATGGAGGAAGCCAGACCAAGCTGTGATTCCCCTCCCCCTCATCTCTCAGACACTCTGGAACACTATTTAACTAATAAATGGCTTTTATTATCCACAATTCAGGGGTTTGGGAAAGGCGGGAAGGGGAGAGGGATTTTGGGGTGCCCTCTTCTCTAGTCCTATGGAGTCTGTTGCTTAGGTGAGAACCTTATTGGCTTCCACTCCTAAGCTTCTCCTGCCCCTTCTCCTTCTGTTTCTGTTTCTATCCTTTTCTACAATTGCAAGTTAGACCAGAAAGGGTCTCTCAGCAAGGTTTGGTAATGGGAGAAGGAGCCTAAGAGATTGCTCCCAAAATGGAGTCCCAAAACTTAGCTGACTCGTTGTTTGAAGTATTGCTGAGTGAGATGCAATGGGATGCCTGTGATCAGGGAATCAGGGTTTCAGTGTCCAAAGATAGATCCTCAGGAAGCCCTCAGGACTGGATTCGAGGTGATATGTTCTCCTCCTCCCTCTCTCAGTCTTCTGCCAGAAGTCCTTCCCACTCCTTCCTCCTCTGGAGAATTACCCTGCATTCTCTCTGGTCTCAACTGTCACCAACTGTCACCAACTGTCAGCCACTCCTTCTCTGGCTCCTTCTGTCCCATTCCCTTTGCACAAATCGCATTCTTACAATGTCTACAAATTTGTTCAAATGCCTCCCACTCTTTCCTTAAGTAAAAAGCCCCAAACTAAAAACAAACAATAATTATATCCTTCCTTTTTATTCTGCTAAACTAAAAATTGGTTGTCCTATAACACTGTTCCCTCTTACACATTCCTAAAAAGAATTATTTATTCTCTTTTTCACTTTTTCTTCTCCAACTCCATTCTCAATCCTCGGTGACTTGGCCTCTAACCCCAACACTTGGCTGAAAGTCTTATCTCCAAGGTTACCAACAACCTTTCTCACTGAATCCAATATCTTAATGTTCATTTCCCTGGCCTCCTACCTGTCCAACTGATCCTTCTGAGTCTCCTTTGTATATCAACAACCATACTCTACCCCACAATACTGAATGTTTAACTAAGGTCTTGTGCTGATCTCCCTTCTTTTTTCTCAATCATTAAATATAAACTCAAGAGTTTATATTATTTTCTCCTTTATTTTGTTCAATTCAGTCATTTCATATAGACTTAAGAAGTTTGTCTTCATATCGTCTGTTTTGTAAACACAAGTGACTTTAAAGAATATTTGCACTCTCATTATCCTCTGATTTAGCTAAAAATTTCTCATTGCCCATATATTCCCATATATTCACTGCATATATGCTCCCAAGAGTTCAATTATTTTCCCTTTATATTACCAACAAACAAGCATAACACATTGAATGCAAAGGATGTTTCAAAAATATCTGTGGTTGGTTGAATTAATTGGGTAGGCTATGAATACTAGAGAAAAGAAAGAAGTATTCTAGGTAGTAGTGTGGATGGCCAAACTGACCCTTGCCCAAACCTATAGGCTGTGTGTGTATGTTAGATAAGACCCCTTGCAAGCTGAAGTGTGTATCCTAGATAAGACCTTGTATACAACCCACCCAATGGGCCCCTGCGCGAGCCTATAGACCATGCCCTTAGAGTGATAA
>NW_025351799.1:0-6581 GCF_016433145.1 Gracilinanus agilis
AGGTGAGTTGGGGGGTCTCTCCAGAGGGTTTCCCCACTGCGTGCCCAGGGCGGGGGGGGGGGGCGCGGCTGCCTCACCTCCTGGATGTTCACTCGGATCTGGCCGCTCCCGTCTTTGTCCAGAGACTTGAAGGCACCTGGTTGGGGGAAGACAGCCGTGAGCAGGAGGACCTCCAGGCCTGGGAAGGCGCCCGGGGGCAGGGTCTGAGCAGGGTCCGGGGGGGCCCCATCACTCACGGAACATGGCGTCCAGGCGCACCAGGCAGCTGATGAAGTTGTCGAAGTCCATGTTCCCGTCCTCGTCCGAGTAGCGGCGAATAATCATCTGGTACAGCTCCGGGTTGAGCCGGAATCCTGGGAGGGGAAGTCCGAGGTCAGCTGGGGGCCCCCCGGCCCCCCCACGCCACAGAGGAGCAAAGTGAGGCCTCTAGAGGTGGGCCCGGTGCAGGGCCACAGACCCTGGGATTGCAGGCAAGAACGAAGGCCTGCCAGCCCCTCTGCGCCCACAAAGCATCCGCCACTCTGGATGCTCTCGGAACCTCCTCAGCCTTACAGAGGAGGAAACAGAGGCTCAGGGCACCCGGCTGGGCTCGTGGCCTGCCTGAAGCCCTTCAGATGGGGTGCTCACGTCTTTTCATGAATCGTACCCCCCAGTGGATGTCTGGCCCCATTATTGACTGACCAGGCTGTGCCCAGGCTTAAAAAGGAGCGTTTCCCACCACAAGCCCATAAGGCAGAGATTCTACAGATGAGGAAACTGAGGCTGACAGATGACATGTTTTGGCCAGTGAGTATATTCAAGACAGGATTTGAACCCAGGTGTCCCCTGATTCCAGGCCCAGCATTGTTATCAGGCCTGCATTAGCTCGTGGAGCCCACGTTACTGAAGAGCTGACCTAGGAACACTACAACAGGGAGAGGCCAGGGGGATCCCCCTCCCAACCTCAAGTGAGTTCCTGGAAAGAGAACTGCATTGGGGGGATCAAGGGGGCCTGAGAGACCCGGATTCAAATTCTGACTCTGCTACTTATGTGTGGGATCTTCACTAGGCCTGTTTCCCCCTCTATATAAGGGGGTGGATTAGATAAGCCTTGAGGGAGCAGGGTGGTGGGGTGCCGATGGGGGATCAGTGAGGTGCCCTCATCACTGACACTGGGCCTGTGTGGCCTAGAGCAGGTGGCGGGCTGGCCATGGAGCCTGGTCTTGGAGGCCTCCCTGGACCCTCCTCATGGTCCCTTATGTGGGCCCCATTCCCACAGAACCTCAGGGAAGAGGCTTGTGAAAAAGAAGATGGAATTCTCCCCCCAGGCTGCAACTAGTCCCCTCGGGGGACCCGAGAGCCCGGGTTAAAATTCCTTTGGTGACCAGATCACGTCTGCCCCCTCCCAAAGAGCACAGACTCCAGGAGGCTGGTGCTGAGTCCTCTATCACCCCTCAAACCCCAGGCCCCCAAGACCTGCAGCCTCAAAGGCGCCAGGAAGCTCATTGCTGCCGATGGTCCCCGAGCGGTCTATGTCGTACTGCTTATAGATAGCCTGGAGAAGGGAAAGGAGATGGGGAGGTCAGAGGGGGCAGGGCCCTGGGGGAGGGGCCCCGCACTTGGTCCTCTGGGCCCTCTCCCATCAGCCCCAGACTCAGGCAGCCCCGAGTGGTGAGAAGGGAAGGGGGGCCCCACCTGCCACTTCTTGATGTTGTTCCAGAGATACTTAAACTCCTCAAAGCCAAGTTTGCCGGTGGTATCGCTCTGATGGGGGCAGGAAGTTAAGGCTCAAATTGAGGAGGCCAGTTGGCGAAGGGGGGACAGCATGTAAACCCACAAGCAGGCCAGAGAGGCCAGGCCCCGCCAAGCTCCCCCCAGGCCTCCCCAAGGATACATCCATGACAGCCACCATACTCCGACAGGTGTCGATGCCAAAACCATCAGTCTTCAGGTCAGGGTCTGCAGGGACAAAGGGCAAGGTTAGACTTGGCCTGGCCGGCCCTTCCCCAGGCCCTGGTCCCAGCCCAGTTGGCCCTCCCCCAGGTCAGTGGGCACTCACGTCGAGTCACCACCTTATTCAGGATGTTCATGAGCTCAGAGGCGCTGACTTCCATGTCCTGAGGGGAAAGGTTGGGAGGAGAGATTGGGGTGGTGGGGGGATGGAGGTGGGGAGGGGTCCCCTTGCCCGAGGGCTTCTTCCTGGGCTAAAGCCCATTCTGAGCAGGCATGATGGGGTGGGCAGGCACTCCGGTCTGGGTGCCCATCAGGGGAGAGCTCATGCAGGGGCAGGTGGGCACTCACATCTCCCGCCAGCTGATTAAATAGTCTCCTGAACTGTCGGACCTCCTCACTTTCATTGGCCTCAATGTTGGAGAAATGGGTTCGAGGTGGCTGGAAGGAAAGACCAGATTCAGGGACAGGGAAGAGGCACAGGCCTCCTCCTTTCCAGTGTCCAAGGCTTGGGGTTCAGAAATCCCCTTCCCCACCCAGAGGCAAGCTCAGTGCCTCCCCCAACCCAGGAACCGAGGCATGCCCCCCACCCTGGCAGAGGAGAGGGGCTCACTTACCGGGGGCTCTGGGTTATAATTGGCTGCAGCTTCACTAGAGGGAAGAACAGGGGGAGGGGGTGTCACAGAACGGAGAGAGACTGGCTTTACCTTTGCCACAAAACCGGTCTGGCCACCTCCAGAATGGCCTCTCTGCCTGGGTGACTCCCCACCCACACAGAACCAGGGGCAGATTCCAGCCAAGAACCCAAGAATTCTACCCCCTCCCCTGCAGGGGGGACCCTCCCAGAGGCCTGCCCAGAATTCTCCACTACCTGACTCGGAACCTGGATCTCAGCCAGGGCTGGGGACCCAAACCACCCGGTTTATTATTCTTTGTTTCATTTTAAATCATAATCCCTTCCTGATAACTGCCCCACCCGGAGGACCGTCCTAGAGGAGAGCCGGAGTAAACAGAGCAGCCCCATCCTCTCTGGAGGGTCCAAGGAGCGTTCTACAGAAGCCGTCAGGCCTCTCAGGCAGCCGCTCCTGTAGCAGGAACTGATAAGCACGGCTGGAAGCTGGCGCTAGTCACCCGCTAGTCACCCGCTCGCATCCTCGACTCCCAGGTCCCGGGGAGGGCAGAGGCACAAGCCTAGTCCTACTCAGGACAGCAGTGGTATCTCTCCTGTCCTCTGGTCTTGAGTTTGCTTTGCAGCTACAATTCACCAAGAACTGGCTGTAGCAGCGACCCTTCCTACACCCACCTCTCCCATTCACTGCTGGCTCACCTTCCTCGAGTCTTGCCATTTCCCTAGGCCTCATCAGTTTCCACACTTGTAAAATGAGGGGGGGTTGAAGCTCGGGATCCCACCTGGGAACCCCTTAGCAACCCGGTGAAACCTATGTTATCACATCAACCAAATACAAGGATAATCGCCTTCCTGGTGTCAAAGTTTCTCCCCATCACTGGGCCACTGAGGGAGTCCGTGCCAGTCCTTGGTCGGGCTTCTCCTCCACGGTTGGCTGCACCCTTGATCATACCCCCTGGATGACTGATGACTGACACCCAAGAGGCGGCACCCAGCCTTTCTTCCAATAACCCAGATTTGGACTTTCCTGTATAACCGTAAGGCTCTTGTGAAAGGAATTTCCTGCATCCTATGACTCATTCAATCCATCCTATTATTTTGGTCCTCCAGGCACTGGTCTCACCTTCTTGCCTTCATGCCAGTTTCTATCCCTCTTACCTAAAAGTCTCTCCTAGCAGGCAGTGTGGTACACTGGTAACCCCCAAAGAAAGAGGAAAAGGACCAGATGCACAAAAATATTTATGGTCACTCTTTTTGTAGTGACAAAAAATTGGAAACTGAGGGAGAGTCCATCAATGGGGAACAAATTCTGTGATGGAATACTACTGAGCTGTAAGAAATGACGAGGTGGATAGCTAGATGGCTTAGTGGATAGAGCCAGGCCTAGAGACAGGAGGTCCTGGGTTCAAATCTGGCCTCAGACACTCCCTAGCTGGGTGATCCTGGGCAAGTCACTTAACCCCCATTGCCTAGCCCTTACCACTCTGCTGCCTTAGAACCAATACACTGTTTTGATTCCAAGATGGAAGGGAAGAGTTTTTTAAAAAAGAAAGAAATGATAAGGGAAACCTGAGAAGACCTATATGGATTGAAGCAGAGGGAAGTGAGCAGACCCAGAATAATTCACACAGTGAACAATACCGTAAAGCCAACTCTGAAAGACTTGAGAATTCTGATCCACACAATGCCAGGCCATTAGTACCCAAGCAAGCTACCCACTTCCTGATGGGGGATGGACTGGGGATGCAGAACAGAGACGCAGGTAACAAGGGAATATGCTTTGCTTGGCTCTGTAGATTTGTGACAAGAGCTTACATTTTCTTTTTCTTTCTTTTCCAGTGAGAGTAGGTGGGTGTCAGAGAGGGGAGAAAAATTAAAGAGGGCCACTGAGGAGTGTTTTTAAAAGCTACAGACAAGAGAATAGAAGGAAGCACAGAAAGGCAGGATAGCTTTGAAAGGCAAAGAAAACCTTCGATTACAGTTTCATGCACAATCTTTTCTATTTTATGTATCAAGAAATACTGATTTATTTGGTGTTAAATTCTGAATAAAAAATAGGGGGAAATGCATTGGATCTATAATACCTACATGAACTTGGGCAGGCTTCTTAGTCAATTTGGGCCTCAGTTTCCCTATCTTGTAAAATGAAGGAGTTGAACTCTTGAATTGAGACTCCTTCCAACTCTCAATCTGTTATACTGTGACAGAGAATACCAGTGCCTTGTCTATCCCTACTAAACCCTACCACCCATTCTCTCCTCTTCCTCCTTTAGAGAAACCCCTCACTTTCTGCTTCTCTTCCTTCATCACAAATGGATTCTTCTTCATCTCCTTCTCCATGCCCTAAACATGGACTCCCCCTAGGTTTCTGGCCTCCCCAAGCTCACTCGGGGAGGGGGGGAGGGCACATCATTACTTCCCAACCCTTTCAGCTGCCACCCCTATCCAAGGCAGGTTTGGGAACACCCCAATCCTCACTCTGTCCCACCTCTCTCTTCCAAGCCCCAGACCTGAATCTCCCACAGCCAAGGGGCAACTTCCACCTGAGGGTCCCATTATATCCCAGACAGTCAAAACTGAACTCATTACCATCCTTCAATCCATTCCTTCTTGGGCCCTTGTTTAAGCCCTTACCTTCTGTCTTAGAATCAATACAAGAATGGGTTCCAAGGCAGAAGAGCAATAAAGGTTAGGTGATGGGGGGGTAAGTGACTTGCCCAGGGTTACTTGGCTAGGAAGTATCTGGGGCCAGATTTGAATCCAGGGACTCCAGGCCTGGCTCTCTACCCACTGAGTCACCCAGCTGTCTTGTCTGTTGTGGCATCTCAATGATGGGCCAACTGTGAAAAGGTAAGAATCCAGGAACAAAGAGATGGTGGTCCCACTGTCCTGTGCCCAAGACAGACCTCATCAGGAGGGCAGGCCTGTGTTCAGCTAGGACTACCCAACAGTAGGGAGACAGAGAAGAGAGAATGGGGAGGGCTGTTCCCTAGGCTTGCCCTTCTGCTCAAGAACCTTCGATGACTTCCTACTGCCTCACCAGAGGTTCAAACTCTTCCATGTGGTAATCAAGACCCTTCCTGACTTGGTATCAAACAGTCACCTTTCCAGACTTAGTTCATTTGACAGCCTTCTGAACCTAGTCTGCATAGATGCTGGGGAACCTCTCCCAGGGCTCTCCCAACCTTTGCTCATCCCTCCCTGTCTGCTGGACCCCAGTCAGCCCCATACACGATTCCTCCAACCACAGAACCAGATATTTGGAGCTGGGCATTCTGGGAGGTCACCTGGTCTGGCCCCTCATTTTGCAGAAAAGGGCACAGGCCTGGGGAGGAGACTTGTCCAAAGTCACACAAATGGTAAGTTTTAGGGGCGGGATTTGAACCCAGGCCTCAAGGAGAGCCTGGGCTTTCCCCCTGGAATGTGGTGTGTGAGTTGGATCTATGCCCCTTGCTGTCTCAGGCACCATTTTATTTAGACTTTGCATCATTCCAGGCACTAGCTCTACCCAGTCGGGTCCCTGCCTCTCTGCGTCCCCTCCCCCACCCCAGACTACAAAGAGAGCTGGCTTTGCAGTCTCGGCCAGGGTTCCTTCTGAGCAGGGTGACTCTGGAGGAGTCACAGACCTGATCCCTGCCCCCAGCTCAGTTTCCTCTATTGTAAAATGAGGCCCCTTCCAGCCTTTCCTGTCCATGGAACTCAACCCATAGCGTTTCAACATTTCAACATTCAGAAGACCATCGAGTCCCTCATTTATAGGGAAACGCAGGGGAATGAATGGGGCTCGGGGCTCTGCTGAGCTGGGCTGGGGCTGAAGCCCCAGGCATACATTCCGGGAACCCTGGGTTCCTCTCAGTATAAGGAGAGGCCCTTCCTCCACCCCATATCAGCCATGACTCCCTACTGCCCGAGGCTTATTCATCTGGCGGCTCAGGTCCCCTTTCTAGCTACTTCCCAGACCCTGGGCCGACCAGTTGCTGCCCCCGCGTCCCGGCCCCCCCCCCCCAGCTCCGTGTTCTGGCCT
>NW_025351800.1:0-2121 GCF_016433145.1 Gracilinanus agilis
TATATATATATATATATATATACACATACACACTGCAATACAAATTTTGTTCACAGGAGGGAGACATATATCCAGAAACTAAAATTGCTTTTAGTTATAATAAGTGAAGTCATGGAGAAAATCCTAAGAAATCTTTAAAAGTGACACTAGACAAAAAGATCATAACTGTTGACCAATGAAATGCCTTGCCACTTTTGGTATAGAATACTATAGTCTTCATTCCATCCATGAAAAATAAAAAGAAAGGGGATTCTATATATGTATGTATGTGCATGTGTGTACACATCTATGCATGCATGTAGGATAGTTAGGTGGTTCAGTGGATAAATGCTGAGCCTAGAGTCAGGAAGACTCATCTTTGTGAGTTCAAATCTGGACTCAGACAATAAATAGCTGCGTTTCTCTAGAGAAGTCACTTAACTCTCTCAGTTCCTCATCTGGAGGAGCTGGAAAAGGAAATTGAAAAAGGAACTTTGTCCAGAAAACCTGAAATGGAAGCACATGGAAGAATTGGACCTGACTGAAACAACTGAACAACAAAGAAATATGTATATAAAAATACATGCATGCATATTTGCATATCAATATTATCCACAGGTGTTAAACCTATATGTGAGTTTAGGAGGAAGTCTACACCAAGCATGTGAAGTCTTTCCCTGTAGAATGGATATATGAGAATTATGCATTCCAATGGCTAAGAAGGAAGCTAACCTATGGAGTGCTTAGAGCTTTGCAAGTCATCTTGACTTCTCTTGCCACTGGACTTAGGTGAGTCTAGGAGATTGAGGCTAATTTTGGGCAACATCATCCAATTCCTTGGAGAGGCAAGTCATCACTCTAGGTCATTGGGCCTCTTTGACATGAAGGACAAACAACTCTTATATCCACATATTTACATATGTGTGTATACATAGCATTTCCTTATGTATATTGTGTATGTATCTAAAACACACACTGACACAGGGAGTCAGAGCTCCTAGTCTGAGGACTAGTACCTAGAACACCTCCAAAGCCCACTTGCCAGGGTCTGAGCCTCCTTCTGCAGCCTCCAGGGCTCATAGTGACAATCATGAAAATCAGAACCACTATCCTAAGAACAGCAGTCACCAGGATCATAACAAGGGAGAAAGGAGTCACAGTGGTTCAGTTACTGACTTGGTATTCTGAGGAAATCATCCTGGTCTTATCTTTGTGCCTTCAACGCCAAGGGGGATGGTTGTGGCAGTGATGGAATTCCATGATCTTTCAAATCTTTTTCAACTCTACATCAAAGGTGTCACAGTCTCAATTCCACAGATGATTAAAGGAGTAAAAGCAATAAGGAAGGGTCAAAAAAGAAATTCATTACCATAGATTTTAAGCCAGGCATCCTAGGTTTTTACACAGTGACAGCAATATTTTTGATAAACAACTGTGAATAACCTAGATATTCTCAGCAATGCAGTGATCCAAGACAATCTCAGACTCATGATGAAAAATACCATCTGCACGCCAAGGAAGAATTGATGGATTCTGAATGCAGATCGAAACTTACTATATTTTACTATCGTTCTACTTTTTTCATTTTTATTTATGATCTCTTCAACAAAATGACTAATATGGAAAACCGTTTTACATCATTGCACATGTAAAATCTATATAAGATTGCTTGCTGTCTCAGTGAGGGGGAGGAATGGAAGTAAAGGAAGTAGAGAGGATGGGAAGGAAGAAGAGATTTTGAAACTCAAAACTTTAAAAAATTAATGTAAAAATTATTTTTATATGTAATTGGGGAAAAATAAAAAATAGAATATAAAATTTAACGAGCTAGTAACAAAAAAGCAAGTTTTATTTTCCTCATATAAATACAAGAAAAACCAAATTTTAATATTTAACCAAATATTAATTCTACTCATTTCACTTACTTCATATAAATCTTTCCCAAATGTTAAAAAAATTAATCCATTCATCATTTCTTATGGTATGGTAATATTCCATCATAATCATGTAGCATAATTTATCCAGCCATTCCCCAACTGATGGACATCCCTTGAGTTTCCAGTTCTTTGTCACTGCAAAAAGAGCTGTTATAACTATCTTGGAAAATATAGCTTATTTTGCTTTTTCCCTGATATACTTGGG
>NW_025351801.1:0-4598 GCF_016433145.1 Gracilinanus agilis
TTAATCCTTCCCTTTGTTGCTTCATTCCTTGCTTCCTTCTCTTTTTACAGCTGATTCTTCTAAGAAAAACATTGACATTTACAGTTAAGAAAATAAGAAAAAAACAAAGATTCTAAATGTTTCATTGTTGGGAAGGCATGAATAATTTTACTGGACCTTGAATATTGCTTAATTTCACCATATTCTGGCAGAGAAAGAGCAACACTTGGCTTTTGCATCATGCCACTAGAAATAAACACAGTGGGTCCTATTTTCAATATGTTTATACATCAGTTATATTACTTTTGGAGGCTGAAATTTATGCCAATTAGTTGTAAAAGAGTGCACAGTTTGTTCCATACCCCATTCCACCTTCCCCACAGCCCAGAACCAATGTATATACAATTATCTCTTTTCCCATCCTACTCATGCAAAGTGAGAGAGTATGAACCAAGAAATGAATGGCACTCAAAACTCATAAGGGGTCTTTCCAACTCCGAATAAACACATATTAAATATTTTAGTCAAGTTTGTCAGTTGTACCCAATTTTAAAATATTGAGGAATTACTTACCCACATCAGTAATAAAGCTAAGCTGAATGCTTTTTCCATTTTTTTCTACTTTGAAACCTTTAGAAAGTCCTCATAAAATTATCTCCCTCAGATTTTCATGCACTTTAATATAAAGAAAAAAAATTGTACTAACTGGTCAAGGATATAAGATATTACCTCTGTTTTTGGATGGACACTTCTGGATCTGAAAGTGTCAGAAAAATTTTTATTAAAAATTGGTCCATGGTTTGGCAACTACATCTTTATAATTTTCACTTAAGCTTCTGAACACCCATTTCACCCTCTGGCTTAGAGCACTCATGTCAAACTGCCTTCTCTTTTGTAGGTTTAGATTACAGGAAGGGTCACCACATGCTTGTATTCATATTCTCTTAGGGTTCTAGAAATAATATATTCCTGGTTGAGGTGAAAGACACTCTCTCTACTTACTGCAGTTCTTGGGTCACCACTGATAAGTTTGTGTAGACTTGTAACCAAACACTCACAATAATGGCACTTTTAGTTCTTAACCATAACCATTTATTTAATAATAAGGAAAGAGAAATATTATTACTATCATAGATATTCATATGGTAAAATAAATATAGTAATAATACATCACAATCCATAAGTAAACCTGGGCTATAAACTTTTAGTACACTAAAAGTATTTGGGATAAAGAGTGGAATCACACAGAGAAACCAAGTAGCCCCTGAGAGGGAGGAAAACAACTACTCTAGGTGCCTCAGACTTTGATATTATGGGTTCCTTCAGGAACATCTACTCTATAAGAAGCCACTTCTCCTTTTCTGATATTCTGATATTATTCAGCTGAGCAAATCCTCTTTTCTTCTTTATTCAAATCATTACAGGATTTATAAGTTTTTTCAACGTTTCTGTTGTTTTTCAGGTCTCCAGCTCTCCATGACCCCATTTGGGGTGTTCTTGGCAAAGATACTGGAGTGCTCTGCCTTTTACTTCTTCAGCTTATAAACTGAAGCACACAGAGCTAAATGATTTTCCCAGGGTCACACAACTACCAAGTGTCTGAGGCCCGATTTAACCTCATGAAGATGAATCTTCTTGACTTTAGGCTCAGAACTCTTATCTCCTATAACCACCTAGCTGCCTTTTATTTTTTCCAATTTATCAACACCCTTAATAGGGCATTGGAAAATTGCTACATGATTAATTTGATGACAAACTTAAGATCAAAGTAATTTCCTTTTAAAGAAGAACAGCAAAGCTCATGAGGATTCTTTTTGTAGATACAAAAGAACAAATCTTACTAGTTATTTACTTACCACAATGCTCTACTTTCCAAATTGTAACAAAGATCACCACAAAACAGATCAAGACAATTCTCTTAATAAGGCAAATCAGACTAGCCAACTCTTCAATCACCAACAGAGAAGTTGTTTAATGGAGAGAATTCATTCAAAACAAACAAACAAAAAAACCTGAAGTTGATTGTCTGGTCAAGGCCAACCATCTTTTCTCACCAGAATGCTACATTATTCGATTAAATTTCAGCATCTTTTACTATATAGATAAGTTACAAAATATATCTTTCCCTACTACTGTAAAGAGTGACAGGCATTCATGAGAACCTGCATAAGCTCTAGAGGGCACTGAAGAGCAATACTTAGAATTGAAACTGTTTTCAATACTTTCTCTAACCAATCAGAAATCACTTAACCATCCTCCTGTCAGCTGTGTATTCCCCCTTCTGGTTCCTTCAAACTCTGCTCCAGCAAAGCTGCTTCTAAGCTCCTAAAGTTTCTTCACTCATGAACATAAACCTTAGACTTCTATCTCCCATATGTTTCAGTGGCTAATTTTTCTGTGGTTTATCTTTCAATTGTTCTTTAAATCAGCCTCTTGACTCATGGAGGAGTACATGGAAAGAAAACATACATATATAAAGAACATGGATGGAGGACACAAATATAGAAAACTCATGCACCAGGGGCTTATGGAGCTAGGACAATTCAGACTTCTGCTACTGCAGAGCTGCTAATGTCCTTGATTACATTATCATGTTTTTTTTTTGTTGTTGTTTTGTTTTTTTTGTTTGTTTGTTTTTTTTTTATTACCCTCTGCTAAGCATCATGACAACAGGGATACTATGCCAGTACTTTCTGTTATGTATGCAAACTATTCTCTAGGGTTGCCAATGGACATCATTGTTCAATAAATTCAAGGAATTGTCTTTGAAGCCCAACTCTGCCGCTTGATACATGTCTAACCTTGAGCAGGTCACTAAATGTCACTGGATCTCTGTTTCCTCATCTTTAAAATGAAAGGAGTGAATTAGATGGTGTCAAGGTTATTTCAAGATTGAAAGCTATAATCCAGTGATTCTATGATCTCCTCATCACTGCTACCATTGTCTGGGTCTCCATAGGCATTTGCTAAAATGGTGATGGCAAACCTATGACACAGGTATCAGCACTGGTACATGTAGCCATTTTAAATGACACATGGCCACATGCAGCCACATACAGAGAAGTATGGGGTCTCATGCTGAGGATGAAACATTTGCTGTAGTGTAGTGTAGATACTCTGTGCACTATAGATGACAATTCTATCTATATTAATTTATCTATTTTGATTTATTAAAGTTATATATTATAATTATACATTTTTGTTATTTAAACTATAAATATCACAAAATAATGATTTTTTTTCTCAAAATGACACACTACTCGAGTTATGCTTCGTTTTTTGGTGAATTTTGACACACCAAGCTCAAAAGGTTGCCCATCACTGTGCTAAAATATAATGGCTAAAAAACACATAACGTGTAGAAGAAACTATTAATTATCAAACCTGACCAGTGAGCTAATCAAGTCATTTAATTACTTTTGTCTTGTACTAGTTTGACTTCTCAGGGCACAGATATATCTTACTAGGAGGCAAAACTGTCTGGTTGAAAGGTAAAACTGGAAACCAGATTGTATTTAGGAAAGGAAGTAGCAACATGTATTGTAGAAAGTCTTTCCTGGAGTTTAGTCTGAAGAGGTGAAGGAGATACTAGAGAAGGAAGGATCAAGTGAGAATTTTTGGAGGATGGGGAGACATGAGCATGTCTATAGGTTAAAGGAAAGGAGCCAATATACATTGGGAGAATGAAGATACAAGAAAGAGTTTGAATGATAGAAGAAATTTGCTGGAGATGACAGGATGGAATAGGATCACTTGTACATGTTGAGTTGATTTTGGTAAGAAGGCCACATATTCATGTGAGACAGTGGTAGGGAAAGAACCATTGAAGACATCTGAGTGGTTTGGGATGAGTAAGAGAGAAAAGAAGGAACTCTTGATTAATTATTTCATTTTTTTTAGTAAAATCTGAGACAAAGTTCTCAGCTAAGTAGGTGGGGTACGGAAAGGCATAAAATGTTTGAGGAGGGATAAAGAGGCTTTGGGAAAAACCACCCTAGTGAATAAGGTAGTAAACTTAGTAGGAAGATTTAAAAGGATTGCCTTGAGGGTTCTGGGTTAAGATGGTGGCAGAGTAAGAAGCAGCTCTTAACCTCTCCTGACTGAAACACACAAAACTCCTCAAGGGGACATAAAAACAAGTCCAGACAAACGGAGGAACCCCACAACAGGGCACAGCGTGGAAGGTACGTGGAATCCAGGCATTTCCATGCTATAAAGGGGTGAAACAGCTCTCACTAAATCGCGGGCTGAGAAGCCACCCCACCCCCACCCCCAACCCCTCCACACACAACACCTAAAGCGCCAAAGCCAGCTAAAAAGAAATAGAGCAAGTTTGGGGCACCCATCGAGTCATTGGCAGCTCCGGGGCCTGTTCCTGAGAGCAGCAAGATTTAGGACCCCAATAAGCCAAAAAACGCACCAGAAATCTGAGCGCGGGAGCAGAGAGTGGACGCAGGGCTCAGAACTCTGGCTCAGAGCGCAGGCTCAGAACACAGGCCACGGGCGGAGGCGTGGGTGGAGGCAGACACAGCCAGGAACTAAAGCTCTGAAACCCTGAGTGGGGAACCAGCATGGACGGGTATACGACTGTGGAAGTAGCGCCCTGAGACTTGTAAAGG
>NW_025351802.1:0-4424 GCF_016433145.1 Gracilinanus agilis
TCAAGGCAGAAGAGTGGTGAGGGCTAAGCAATGAAGGGGTTAAGTGATTTGCCCAGGGTCACACAGCTAGGAAGTATTTAAGGGCAAATTTAAACCTAGGACCTCCTATCACTAGGCTTGGCTTTCAATCCACTGAGCTATCCAGCTGGTCCCATTCTCTAGGAATATTTCCAGCATCTGACCAGTCTTAGAATATGATCATAAAATACATAACACCCACTTTTGCAAGAAATAGACCTACAAGTTCAGGTACTTGACATATAAATATTCAATAAATTCGACTAAGGTTTTTTTAAGTTTTATTATCTATAAGGAAAATTTGGAAACTGCTACTAAGCATATTTCCAAGTCTATATTTGGCCTCCACTTGGGAGGATAAGGAAGACAGCTTCCACTTTGTGACATTTCCTTCCTGTGGAAATCCAAGAAAGAAGATCCTTCACTTCCTGATAACTGGCATGCCATAAATATTATACAATTAAGGAATGACTTCAACCGATGACATGTCAGCTTTCCATGTTAAAATTATATTTCCTTTAATACTACATTTCACTAAGACTTGATGCTACAAGTTCAGAAATATGTTAGAGCTTGTATTTCATAGGTAAAAAGATTCAGAAATGATACAAGAGTCTTGGTGTAGAGCACTAGAAAAGGCTAACTCTGGGCTAGTAGCCGGGAGTCCTGGGGTCTCTACTCAATCCAACTGCTCAATTTCCAGGGTCCCCAGCTCTGGATCTTACTCTCCCTGACCATAAGCTTAACAAAATGGAAGTAGTCAATGGCAACAAGTGTTTTGGCGTCTTCGATGTTCTCCAATTCATTGTAAATCTTATTGTCTGAAGGCAAAACGATGGGAACTTTGCCAATAGTTATATAGACCCAGAAAATCAAAAGGTTTGTGCCCAGGGCTTGGCAGAGAGTAAGTCATTAATAAATGTGTGTTACCTGTCTTGACCTAAGAGATTCTCAACCTTGATCTTTATAGGATTGCAGAATTGGAAGGGATCTCAGAGGTAGGAGGATTAAAGGATTATTATATTATTAGAGAATTATTTTATTATATTAATGCTGGAAGGGATGTTAGAATTTACCATGTCTAACCTCCTTATTTTATGGAAGAAGAAACTGAGAGTAAGATCGAGGTTAAGTAGTAGCCATTGAGTCCAACACCCTCAATTTATAGAGTAGGAAACTGAGGGTAAGATCAAGGTGAAGTAATTTGCTCAGGGTCATGCATCTCCTAAGAGTTTGAGGTGGGAATTGAACTTGGGACCTCTTAATTTGAGCCAAATCTTCTATCCCTTCTTCCACCTTGTTGGCTCAACCCCTGCCTAAAGTATAAATTCCCATTGCAACACCCTAATTGATAGTCATTCAGCTCCTTCTCAGACAACTCCTTACCTGTTATTCCATAAGACAGTTCACTCATGTTTTGATGATCATTAGAGTGAGGTAAAATCTTCTTCCCATTGCTCTTTGTCTTAACCCCTGGACCTAAATGGAATAATTTATTCCTTCTTCTCTATGTCAAGTATTTCATGACAGCTACATACAATTCATTTTTCTTTTGTCCAGATCAGTGATTTTTTTTGTCAATCAATCAAATATTTATTAAGTGCCTACTATATGCTAGGCATGGTGTTAGGTGCTTATTATTGGGAATTCCCAGTGAGCGAACTTTGTACCAATGCAGAACTGGTACCATTTGTAGCTTCTCATTTTAGAAAGTTTCTATAGGGCAGTGATGGGCAAACTTCTTAAAGAGGGGCCAAAGGAAAGGAAATGATCATCTGTCAGTCTGTTTCTAAGGCAACTCTTTCAAAGTTTCATTGTATTTGTCAGATTAGGAATAATGCCATGCGGAAGGATAGAACATTCCAGGGGGCTGCATCTGGCCCGGGGCCATAGTTTGCCCATCACTGCTATAGGACATTCAATGAGATGAAATGGCCAAGCTGAGATCTGTGAGGTCATTACTCCACACTGCTCCTTACTATGCCACCCTTGAGCCTTACTCTGCACATGTACTAGAATTATGTCTTCTCTTCTCCAGCTCTTTCACCTGTGATTTCCCTATCTGAGAGCACGGGATGGAGCTGTCCTCTCTCTCAGAATAAACGACTTCCTCAGGATATTAACTTCAAGTGTTCACTTGATGGTGTCCAAGTGTAGATATTCTTAGAAGATTAAACTTGGTCATTTCTTCTGCTGAAGGATTTTTCAATTCGGGGCAGCGAGATTGGATAAAGTATGAGCAGAGGAATTTCTCCAATTTCCTCATTTCTCTTCCTTTGGTAAAATCCATTTTTGACCCTCTTTTTCTGACATTGGAGAGAATAATAAAGACTTTAATTCATTTTCCTGCGATTGTGCCCATGCTCCTTGGGCCAAGACTCTTCCCCTAAAACTCTGTCCTCGGTTTTCTTATGTGAAATGAGAGACTTAGACTAAGTCACCCCTGAGGCTATTTGAACCCATGATTCAGTATAGTTTCTGTAGAGACTGTAGCTTAATGCCAGGCATCTCTTTCCTCAGAATGGATCACAAGGAACCACTTACCCTATGAGTGAGCCATATTCTATATGGGTTCCATATGGAGCAATACAACAATATGGCGAGCTTTCATCATGGCAGTGGCTGTGAGCAAGTAAGGAAGCTTGAAAAGAGCTGTTTGTTTGTCCAGGCCAAGCCATGTAGAACCTCTTTAAAAAATGAAATGACGCTGTTTGAATTTCAGTATGTCATTCATTTTGTTGCCCCGTTTGTTTTTTTTATCCCTTCCCTAAGCTTATATTCCCATCCTGTCTCGCCCTTCCTCCTTATTCACACTCACACCCATAGATACCCCACTACCACTAAATATTTCCTTACTTTCATTTAGTTTAGTTTAGGGGAAAGAACACTGTATTCAGAATCCAAAGCCTGGGCCTCCATGATCACTTTCCTCATCTCATTGGGATTGGCCAAATAACTGGATCCAGGGGGAAGTCTCCAGATGAACCAGATGTGTAGATGAAAGACAGACAGACAGAGGGATGGATGGATGGTTAGATGGATGCCTTAATGGAGCAACAGAAGGGGAGAGAGAGAGAGAGAGAGAGAGAGAGAGAGAGAGAGAATTTATGAAGAACATACAGTTCCAGGCACTGTGCTATTTTTTTTTGCCTTAGAAAATGAGTAAAAGGGAGTGGGGAAATGGAGGTATATAAGTGGGAATCATAACAAGATGACCAGCCAGGGAGGCCTAAGCTTTGGGCAGATAAAGTGAGAGCTCATCTTAAGTGTCCCAGGGGTGGAGTCCAAGGTTAGAGGTGGGGTGGAGATAAGGCTGTTGAGGTTGGAATTTGAGTGGCTCAGCCTTAGACAGAAGGCAAGGATGGATGATGAAGTCTCCAGTCAAAAAAAAATCCTCTGGATCCCAGAGCACTGATAAATCTGCTTCACTGCTCTGACTCATTTGCTTTGAATGAATTATTGTACTTTGTACAGAATATCATCCACGTTAAGGACACAGAGTTCTACTGGGATTTTTAGGAATACCCTACCATGCCTTCACAGATCATCTTCATAAATATAACCTGGGAAAGACACAGCAGCATGTGTGAAAAAGACTCTTAACTAAGAAGACTATTGTTACTCCAGTGGCTACATTTAGGATCAAATGTAAAGTCCTCTGGCATCCAAAGCCTCTCATAACCTGGTCCCTCCTACTGTTCTGGTCTTTTTCAGCATAGCCCCCCCTCCCCGCCCCCTGCCCATCATCTACTCTGGGAACCAGTGACATTGACCTTTCCCCAAAAACCAAGCCTTTCATGTTCCTCTGAGGGACATTTTCACTGACTTATCATCCCATGCCTGGAACATGCTCCTTCCTTATCTCCTCATCCTTATCGCCTCATCCTGTTGGCTCCTGGCAGGAAGCTCCTGGCTTCCTTCAAGTTCCACCTAAAATGCCACCTTCTACAGGAAGCAGTAAGGAGGTGACGGCTTCTAAGATCCTGTTATGGGAGAGTCACTTGAAGGAACCGGGGAATTTAGCCCCGAGAAGAAGAAGATATGACATATATGCCAGTATTTGAGCAATCCTCATTGAGAAAGGGGAAATAGACTTCTTCAATCTGCTTGATAAATGGAAGTTATATAGTAGATTTAGCTTCTGTGTAAAGAAAGCCTTCCTAGAAGATATTAAAGTACAATGGGCTGCCCATTGTTGGGGTCCCCATAGTTAGGGTTCTCCAAGCAAAAGCCAAATTGACAAGGTGTTTTGTTGTCAAGGAGATCCTTCCCCAACTCCGGGATGGATGATGTGTACTCACTGGGGGCCCTTCCCATTCTGAAGACCTATAAAGTGAGAAAGCTGGACCAGGTATTCTTTTCTATTTTAATGTGTCCCAGGGTTCTTTAGCAGTTCTGAATTCGCC
>NW_025351803.1:0-8788 GCF_016433145.1 Gracilinanus agilis
TTTTTCACATTGCATATCAAGATGAGATTCAAAAATGGGTACATGATTTAGAAATAAAATTTGATATCATTAACAAATTAGTTGAGCATGGGATACTTTAACTGTCAGATCTATAAATATAGGAAGAGTTTATGACCAGATAAGAGATAGAGAGGATTATAGGATATAAAATGGATAAGTTTGATTACATTAAGTTAAAAGGTTTTTGCCCAAACAAACCAATGATGCCAAGATTAGAAGGAAAGCAGGAAACTGGGGGAAAATTTTTTTACAGCAAGTTTCTATGATAATGGCCTCATTTCTCAACTTTATAGAGGACAGAGTCAAATTTATGAGAATGAGTCATTCCTCAATTGATAAATGATCAAAAGCTATGAACTGGCAGTTTTCAGAAGAAGAAATCAAAGCTATTTAAAGTCAGGTGAAAAATTCTCTAAATCATCATTGATTACAGAAATGCAAATTAAAACACCTCTGAGGTATTACCTCACTCCTGTTAGATTGACTAATATGACAGAAAAAGAAAATGACAAATGTAGAAAGAGATATAGAAAAGTTGAATATATAGAAAAAGTTACACTGTTGATGTAGTTGTGAAATGATTCAACCATTCTGAAGAGAAGTTTGGAACTGTGTCCAAAGGGTTATAAAACTGCATACTCATCAATACCATTACCATCCTGAAGAGATCAAAGAAAAAGGAAAAGGTCATATATGTAGAAAAAATATTTATAGCAACTATTTCTGTGTTGGTAAAGAATTGGAAATTGAAGGAATGCCCATTAATTGGGGATTGGCTGAACAGGTTATGGTATATGATTGTAATAGAATTCTACTGTGTTTTGAAAAATGATGTGCAGGATGCTTTTAAGAAAACCTAGAAAGGTTTGCAAGAACTGATGCAAACTGAAGTGAGCAGAAACAGGGGAACACTGAATTGAATTAACAGCAATATTGTACAGCAATCAACTGCAAACATCTTAGCTATTCTCAGCAATACAAAGATCTAAAACAATTCCTAAGGACTTATGATGAAAAGTGCTATAGACTCCCTGAGAAAAAAATTGATGGAGTCACAATGTAGATTGAAGCATACTAATTTTTCTTTTTTTTCTTTTTTTGTTTGTGTTTTCTTTCACAACTTGACTAATATGAAAATATTTTTTGCATGACTGCACATGTATAATCTATATCAAAGTGCCCCTTCTCAAGGAAGGCAGAAGGGATGTAAGGAAGGAGAGAATTTAGAACTCAAAAATTGTTAGAAATGAGGGTTAAAATGTTTTTTTAATTGAGTAAAACATTTTTAAAAAAGAAATGTAATAAATAAAATTTTTTAAAAAGAAAAGAATTCGTCACTAGAGAAAAAGAATATGGGAGAGGAATAATCAGGACACTGGATATTCTACCAAGTTGACCTGGGGAAGGTCACTTTATATCCTTGGTTGGATTAAATTGCTTCTGTGGCTCCTTCCATTCCTAGATCTGTGATGTTTGAGTCAGTATTTAAAGTTTGTAAATTTTTTTAAGAAGTAAGGACTTTTGATAGCAAAAGTTCTCTTTATGAATAAGGTTTTCTCTTTATGGATAAAGTTTATATGTGCCAAAAGTTGGGAAATGCTGCTCTAGAAATTGGTTGCATATTTCTAAATGGATCTTTTTCTTTCCAGGGACACAGGCCTTTGATCAATCAAGAAGATGTATATGATTCTCCCACTCCCATTATTGCTTTATTCTAAATAGAGAGAATTCACAGAAATGAATTAGTTCCTATTAGAATATTAGAATAATTCTAATGACCTAGGGAAAATTGTTCCTAATGACACAGGGCAAAACTTAAGAACATCATTTCAGTTCATTTCAATTCAGTCTAATTCTATTTGATACATATTTCTTATCTGCCAACTACATGCCAGGCACCAGGCTAAGTTATAGGAAAACAAAAGTAAAATGAAACAGTTCTTGTCCTTAAGGAGCTTACATTCCTTTGGAAGGGTAGAGTAGGAAACAACATATGCACAGATAATTAAATACAAAATATCTTCAAAATAAATATAAAATAATTTTGTGGGTGAGAGGAACCATTAAGAACTGAGGGAATAAGGAAAAATGTACTGTACATGGTAGCACTTCAGTGTGTCTAAAAGGGAACTAGGACAGATGGGAGAGAGAGCATTCAAGCATTCACTCATCTCTTCCATCCATTCTTTTTTTTTTCTTTTTGGCATTATTGAAAGAAGTCTTATCTGTCTTCCTACACTAGGATACCCTCATATGCTATTAATTCATCTAAAGATGCCAGCAAATAAATAGCATGCGTTTGAAGAAGTCTTTCTTTTGCCACATACCATCAATAGATAAAGATGTTGGAGATTCATTTTTAAGTGCTTAAGAAATTTGTGGTAAATTTTTGGAAGGAAGTCTAAGGTAAGATTATCCAATTATGTAGTAATTGGATATAAAGTAAGACAAGTGAAGATATTTGTTTTATACTTTTACATCTATAGGCCTATAAATTTTACTCTATCACATTTCTTAGTAATTCTTAGGCGAATAAATTTTTTTCAGTAATTTTAATAGAGAATTCTATTTTTGTAGAAACAGCAATCATGAGTGTATCATATATACTGAGCTTCAACTATCCATCCTGGGAGAAAGGTTAGACAGTCACTCTAGGATGTCATAACTCAAAGCATTATCATTCACCTGGTGACAGTTACCTGAAGTGTTGGAATCATGCCTAAGAGGAATTAACCAACCTCTGGAGGATTTAACTAACAAGCTCAAACCCACTAAGTCTTGGCAAATGTCATAGGAAGATAAGTGAGCCTTTGTCAATCACTGACATTGTAGTGTGAAACGTATATCCAATCACTTTCTTTTCAAATAAAATTAAGAAATAGTTAGTGAACGTCAACTATGTGCAAGGTTAAATGACAGCCAGTTGGGAAGAGACAATATAGATAATAGAAATGGAAGGATCATTGTAGACCATAGGGATAGTGGTCCAGAATGAAGGGACACCTTGGGGCAACAGGATGAAGGGCTGAGTTACTGGGAACCTTTTTTATCTGAAAGGAGAGACCAAACTGAGAAGGTTTGGGTGGGAACACCAAAGGCAAACTACATCAACCTTGCAAATGTGCAACAGATTAGACCTTAATAAAAATGATATCAGGAGTCTGTGTTTGGTGATTAGTAGAAAAGCAAAGCAGGAAGGTAAATTGTTTTGTTTTTTTTTTATCAAGTTTCCTTTGTGTTGTCAGCCCAGCTGTGTCAGAGATATTCCACAGTGCTGTAAGGAAGGCTGAGCATCATTCATTTCTGAATCCTTCATGTTCCTCCTCTTCAAAAACTATTTCCTCCTGATGCTCTTCTATTTGTTAAAAATAATTTGATAAACTAATCCTCACTAAAGTGTCAAAGACTTAATATATTACCTCTCTGTAAGGAGTATTTATATTCTCAAAGAGGTTGCAGAGAGAAGAAAATGTTCTGTCTAAAGTAATGTCTCTCAAATTTTGAAAGCTCAGACATCAATAGAAGAGACATTTTTGGCCAGTTGCTACTCTAAGACCTTTCCCAGTCATAGGACATTTGCTCTATATTCAGTACTTGGCTTCCCAGGGAAAGTTCTCTCATGTACCTAACCCTGCCTGGAAGGCTAATAGCTATTTGGGAGTCCAATGTATCTTAATAAAAAATGGAAATGGTTTTGCCCCTTCATTTTAATTAACATTATGTCTACATTTCTGTGATAATGGATAATTAAGTGAGTTCCCTCGACATTGGAATGTTCTTGGAAATAATTTATGGTTTAGTTTTACTACATGAAAGCTGTTTGGGTTGGGACTGAAGTTTCATCATAAATATGTCTGAGTGTGCCTAGTGCGCGTCAATGATTTATATTCATCTGGCTGAAGTTCTGCAGGCCAGAAAAGTTTGTTATGTGGTGTCTGCATATAGGCAAATATTCAGCTATTTGTGTTTTCTTTACACTGTAGTCATCCAGCTAGTCAATAAGCATTTGTTGTAGTGATACATAAATACATACGTGTGTATATATATATATACACATATATATATAATATTATCTTATATTCATTTACCTACATTATTAGATCTCTACTCAAGTTTTAAGTCATATTATAATGTGACAATGAAGTCATATTATAAAGCTGAAATTCCTGAAGTCAGTCTGATGTTCTACTGTCTTGTGGCAACACTATTCTTATTTTTAAAATTAACTTTATAGTTTTCAATGAACAAAAATCAATTTTTTTCTTTTTCTTTCTATTTTCTTTCTGGGGAAAATAAAATAAACAAAACCCTTGTACCAAATATGGATAATTATGCAACACAAATTTCCTCATTGACTCCTTCCAAAAATATGTCTCATTCTGTACACTGAGTTCATCACTCTCTGACAGGAGATGGGTAACATGCTTTATCATCAATCTTCTGGAGTTGTAATTGGTCATGGCATCAATCAGAATTCTCATCTTTCAAAGCTGTGTGTCTTTATAATATAATACTGTACTTGTCGTTGATATCTGAGGGATATCCCTCTGACTTATAAACTGTTCAAGCAAGGAGACACCTAAGACTCTCTTTACAATGCCCACTAAAGACCTAAAGCAGTGTGATATCTAAACTCTAGTAACAAAAATGCTCTATCTCAATAACATACATATTTATTTATTTTAAATTTACATCCATGTACTAACATACTAATAATTATGGGCATCATAAACTTATGCAAATAGAGATTTTAAAAGGGATGATATACAGATGAAAAAAACCCCAATTTTAGAATCAATCCAGCTACTCTAGTTTATTGAGTAGGAAAGATGCATAATCAGATCTGCCATTTAAGAAAATCTCTTAAGAAAGCTCTTAAATATTTTTAAAAAATCTTTTTTTAAGGAAAAAAAATGTGAAGGAAGGTGGCCTAGTAGTACCAGATCTTAAACCGTACTATAAAGCAATTGTCATTAAAACAATATGGTACTGACTAAGAGACAGAAGGGAGGATCAGGGAATAGACTTGGGGTAAGTGAAGTCAGCAAGACAGTTTATGATAAACCCAAAGAGCCCAGCTTTTGGGACAAAAATTCACTATTTGACAAAAACTTCTGTGAAAATTGGAAAACAATATGGGAGAGATTAGGTTTAGATCAACATCTCACACACTACATCAAGATAAATTCAGAATGAGTAAAAGACTTTAATATAAAGAAGGAAACTATAAGTAAATTAGATGAACATGGTATATAGTATGCTTGTCAGATCTTTGGGAAAGGAAAGATTTTAAAACCAAGCAAGCATTAGAAAAAATTACAAAATGGAAAATAAATAATTTTGATCACATTAAATTAAAAAGGTTTTGTACACAGCAGCAATGCAATGACACAGGACAGTTATGAGGGATTTATGGTAAAGATGCTACCCACATTCAGAGGAAGGACTGCAGGAGAGGAAACATAAGAAAAACAACTGCTTGAACGCATGGGATGAAGTGGAAATGATTGGGGATGTAGACTCGAAACTACCACACCAATGCAACTATCAACAATTTGGAAATAGGTCTTGATCAATGACACATGTTAAAACCAGTGGAAATGTGCGTCAGCCATGGGTGGGGGGAGTGCGGGGGGCGAAGGGGAAAGGAGGAGCATGAATCATGTAACCATGTTAAAAATGAATATTAATAAATGGTTAAAAAATTAAAAAAATTTTTGACAAAAAAAAGAAAAAAAATGTTTTGTACAAACAAAACCAATGCAACCAAAATTAGAATCAACAAATTGGAAAAAAATCTTTATAACAAAAAACTCTGACAACAAAGGTCTAATTACTCAAATATATAAGGAGCTAAATCAATTGTACAAAAAAAAAATCAAGCCATTCCCCAATTGATAAATGGGCAAGGGACATGAATACACAATTTTTAGATAAAGAAATCAAAAGTATCAATAAGCATATGAGAAAGTGTTCTAAATCTCAATATTAGAGAAATGCAAATCAAAACCTCACACCTAGCAGATTGGTTAACAGGAGAGCAAAGGAAAGTGGTGAATGTTGGAGGGGATGTGGCAAATTTGAGACATTGATGCTTTGCTGGTGGAGTTGTGAATTGATCCAACCATTCTGTGTGGCAATTTGGAACTATGCCTGAAAGGCTTTAAAAGACGGTCTGCCCTTTGATCCAGCCATACTACTGCTGGGTTTATACACCAAAGAGATCATAAGGAAAAAGACTTGTACAAAAATATTTATAGCTGCACTCTTCGTAGTGGCAAAAAACTGGAAAATGAGGGAATGCCCTTCAATTGGGGAATGGCTGAACAAATTGTGGTATATGCTGGTGATTGAATACTATTGTGCTCAAAGGAATAATGAACTGGAGAAATTCCATGTGAACTGGAATAAACTCTAGGAATTGATGCAGAGTGAAAGGAGCAGAACCAGGAGAACATTGTACACAGAGGTGGATACACTTTGGTAAAATTGAATGTAATGGACTTCTGTACTAGCAGCAATGAAATGATCCAGGACAATTCTGAGGGACTTATGAAAAAGAATGCTATTCACATTCAGAGGAAGAACTGTGGCAGTAGAAATATAGAAGAAAAACAACTGCTTGAACACATGGGTTGATGCGGATATGATTTGGGATGTAGACTCTAAACCACCACCCCATTTTGCAATTATCAATAATATGGAAATGGGTCTTGATCGATGACACATGTAAAAACCAATGGAAATGAATGTCGGCTACAAGGAGTGGGGGTGGTGGTGGTGGGAGAGGGGAGAGTAAGAACATGAATCATGTAATCATGGAAAAATTGTCTTAAAAAAAGGAAAAAAAAAAGAATATCTGGCAAGCTCGTAGGAGGTGATTTAGACATGGGAGAGGGTTGAGACTAGGAGGTCTATTTGGAGGCTACTAAACTGGACTAAGTTTATGTAAGAACTGATTTTGTCCTTAATTTTGTCTGGTCACCCCATGAATAGACAGAAGAGAATACTTGAGAAAGATGTGGGGGAAGAAATAACAGGATTAGGCAACAAATTAGATTTGTGAGACAATGGAGAGTGAAGAGTTGGAAGATGAACCTGAGTTTGTAAATCTGATAAGTCTGAGTTTGTAAATGACTGATGAGGCAGTTAAGTGGCTCAGTGGATAGAGTGGAGATCTGGAATAGAGGAGATCCTGGGTTCAAAGCTAATCTCAGACACTGTCTAGCTGTGTGACCCGGGGTACGTACTGAATGTCCCTCTACCTTAGGATTTTTGTGTTTGTTTTTTTTTTTTTAAAACTAAGTGGCTAGAAGGACAAAAATGTCCTAAATAGAATCAGGAAGCTTTGAATTATGAGTTTATTTAAAAGGTAAGGAGACTAGATACACAGATCAAAATCCACTCACGTATGCTCATCCTGTGTGACTGACTGTTCTGTCCAAAAGTAAGAAGGATTCAGGGCTGTTACAAGTTATCATAGAAGTAGAGAGCCCACCCTCCCAGGAGTCATCTACAGCAGTAACACTAGGTGATTTGAGAGGTGAGGCAGAGTCAGAATGCTTGAGGAGGGGTGAGGCATGCATTTTTCTCTTGGTATCTGGTATCTTGGAAACTGCTACTCTAGCTGGAAAGGAAGAAGAGTGGTTAAGTTATGAATATCCTAAGAGATGATGGTCCCTTAGGTCTTGAAGGGGAAGGATGAGAACTTGTAAAACTTATAAACTGATATTAAACTTAGAGATAAAGGAGAAATAATGTGAGAATGTTAGGAGACAAGTGTAGGCGTATTTATTTAGGAGGCAAGCCATGTATGTATTTGTCTTCATAGAGAGAGTGGAATATGACCTGTCTTCACACTATTCATTAGTTGGTAACACATATTTTAGGGCCATACTTTGCTCTCTACTTTGTTTCTTTTGAATAATATTTTATTTTTTCTCCTATTACATGTAAAAACAATTTTAATATTCTTTTTTTAAGTTCTGAGTTCCAAAAGTTCTCCTTTCTTTTGACCCTCTATCGCTTGCCACCCACCTTCCTCCCCAGGATGGCAAGAAATCCAATAAAGATTTTACATGTATAATTATGTAACTTTTCCCCACATTAGTCATTTCATGAAAGAATTCTTAAATGGAAAAAAGAAGGAAGAAAATGAAATATAGAATGTTTCCATCTATATTCAAACTCCAGTTCTTTCTCAGAGGGCAGATGGCAATTTTTTTATCATGAGTCTCTGGGATTATTTTGGATCCACTGTATTGCTAGGAATAACTAGATCATTCACAGTTGTTCATCAAGAAATATTGCTGTCACTGTGTTTAGTGTTCTCTTAGTTACTTCATTTTGCATCATTTTATGTAAATCTTTCCCTACTTTTCTATATTCATTTTCCTTATCATTTCTTATAAAACAACAGTATTCTGTAACTATTATATACCACAACTTGCTCAGCCATTCCCCAATTAATGGTTAATCCTTCAGTTTCCAATTCTTTGCTACCATAAAAAAAAACTGTAATAAATATTTTTGTACCAATGGACCCTTTTCCCATTTTTTAAATATCTCTGGGATACACATCTAGTAATGGCATTGATGGGTCAAAGGGTATGCACAGTTTTAGAGTCCTTTGAGCATAGTTCCTAATTGCTTTTCCAGAGATCAGTTTGCAACTCCACTAACAGTGTAATAGTGTTCCAATTGTTTGTTCTCCATTTTGACTTATACCTGCCAAATGCACAATTATATATATATATATATATATATA
>NW_025351804.1:0-33317 GCF_016433145.1 Gracilinanus agilis
ATATATATATATATATATATATATATATATATATTAATGCAAAAGATGCAAGAGAGAGGTTTTTGCTCTTGCAACGGGCCAACTGAAAATTTCTGGCAGTTAAGCTTTAGAATTTTGAAAGTTAAGTTGGTCCCTGAAGCTTGAACAGAACAGAAGGATCAACCAGAGCTCTATTTTGGCTTTTGGTTTGCTTTGGCCTATGCCTTGTCTTTGGACAATTTGTACCTAGCTAATTCATCTGGACCTCTCCCTGACCTTCTCCATATTATTTCCCTGTTTCCCTGCCTGTTTTCCCCAGGCTCTGGATTTTTATGAAGGTGAAAGATTTAGTTTCACAACCCATAGTCACCTATCCACCAAAACTGAGTATATTCTGGGGGCAGCTGGGTAGCTCAGTGGATTGAGAGCCAGGCCTAGAGACAGGAGGTCCTAGGTTCAAATATGGCCTCAGACACTTCCCAGCTGTGTGACCCTGGGCAAGTCACTTGACCCCCATTGCCTACCCTTACCACTCTTCTGCCTTGGAGCCAATACACAGTATTGACTCCAAGATGGAAGGTAAGGGTTTTAAAAAAAACTGAGTATATTCTTTCAAGGGAAAAAATATGATCATTCAATAAGAAGATTTCCAAGTATTCCTGAGGAAAATAATTTTACCTAAGCAAAAAATTCAAAAAAGGTAAATAAGAAAGAGAAAAGTTAAGGGACTCAATGAGATAAAACTGCATGTATTCCTACATGGAAAGAGGATATTATCTTAAATATTATTCTTAGTAGTATAGAAGTATATAGTTTATATAGTATAGAAGGAGTATACTTATATGGTGGAGAGGAAAGCAGTGTGATGATATGATATGCAAAAAATGAAGGTGCTAAAAAGAGGATTGCACTAAGAGAAAAGGGAAGAGAGAGATGGAATGGGGTTCTCATGTTATTTTTCTAATTGCTCCTCAGTCTTCTTTGTGGGATCTTCATCCAGGAATTTACATATCCCTCAAAGACTAGAAAGTCATAGTCTTCTTTCTCAATATTATTTCACTTGGTGACCTCATCAGCTCTCATGGTTGTAATTACCATCTGTAAGGATTAAAAATGATAAAGCCTGATATTATGAGGAAAAGTAAAATTTTAATTACCATGGCCATGTTGGTAAAAATATATAAGACCATGCCCAACTCTTTCAAAAGTACCGCCAGTCCATATCTCCTTCCATCTTGTCTGCCTCGTACCAGAGAGAGCATCAAGCCAGGTTGGCTAATACTTAAATCTGGGCTTTATGTTGCAAATGTCATCACCTCCAAAACAGGAAACCCATTGCATCACGGAAAATGTAGTTTTCCAAGTGTCCACAGGAAGTTTGTCATTAAAGCTGAAATGAGTCTCAAATAGCTCCAGAAATTCTAAATAACACACATCTCTATACTAATGCTTTTCAGATCTCCTAATCTATACTTATTTGGCATTGTTGTTCAGTCATTTCAGTCACATCAGATGCTTCATGACTCCATTTTGGGTTTTCATGGCAAAGATACTAAAATGGGTTTCCATTTACTATTCCAACTTATTTTACAGTAGAAGAACTGAGACAAATAGGGTTAAGTGACTTACCCAACATCCCACAGCTGGTAAGTGCCTAAAGTCAGCTTCAAATTCAGGAAGATTAGTCTTCCTGACTCCAGGGTCAGGACTATATGCCACCTACTATTTGCCTTTAATTCATTCCTAATCTCCAGATTTGTATCTACAACTCTCTACTAGACACTTCAAACTGAATGTTCAATAGATATCTTAAACTTACCAAATCCAAAACTGAACTTGCCTTTTCTACCAAAATTTACTCTGTGTAATTAGGTTTTGAACCTCAAAACTCTCTTTCCCACCTTCTCATGTTCCTTCTCACTTTATGTGCTGTAAGGATGAAGGACAAAAGGAAAAGAATCTTGGAAGAGAGCAGCATGAGGCAAGAACAGCAGTTGAGAGATCAGAGGATTCTGGGAGGATTTCCAAAACACGGGGGTCTTTGGTTTGGAGCTGGAAGGAAGCAGAGGTGAAGAATGAGCTTTGAGGAAACCAATGACAATTCTGAGGATTTCCTCAATAGGAATCGAAGTCCTGCCACACTGATCATTGCCTGCAGACATATTCTCCAGTCCACAACCATTCATCCTGTTCTTTTGGGGATTTCTGGACTCCATCTGGGAGCAGATCCCCAAACCCTTATTTCCAGTCCTTGCCTTACAGAGAGACCCTTCTTATGGGGAGAACCAGGGGAGATAACTTAAATATTATATGTGGGTTCAGAAGGGTGTGTTGGAGACAGGAATGACAAAAGATGGGGACTTAACAAATTAGGGAGAATGGGTTTACTGTTACAGAAAAAGACAGTTGACAGAAGTGGCAGTTAGGCCTAACTGTCACCCTGCTTCTCCTAGACAAGGGATAAACTCAGAGTATAATAAATACTATGGAAACTTCAAGGTATGAATAAAAACACAGAGGGAAACAGTTTAATTGTTTTTTGAGAGGATAGGAGAGGGGGTGAGGTGAAACTATATCTAACTGCCCAGGACTGGAGTTAAAAGGAGCAAGTTCCTTAGCCAAACTGGCTTTTGGCAGGTTTTGACAGCTTGGTTAAGGACCTGAGGAAGAGGGTTTGAATTTGGGGTCTCACAACTGATCCAGAAATGTCTTCAGGATACCTGAAACCAACTCCTCCACAGCCGATGATCCAAAGTAACCAGTTAGGAAGAGATGTCTGCAGACTGTCCACCAGAACACAGGCCTCTTCCCTACTCAGAGTTGACTTGCAGGATGTCTTCAGCCTTTGCAACTGTTATGATGATAATAACAGATAATTTGGAGAAGCAGATAAATGTGTCAGGGCCAGTAGACCTTCAAGTCACAGGCACTGATTGACAGGTTTCAGTGAGAAAGGAGGGGGTTAGACACTCCTGGATCTCAAACCCCTCCCCCCAAGCAGTTGCTGTTTTTCAGTTGGAAAATGGAGACTGGCTAAGATTCTTCTGGTAAGTTTCTGTTACAGCTGAACCCCAATGATGATCCCTTTCTATAATTTATTTTCCTCACAGGTCTGATAGAGGAATAAGTGGAAGCTAGTTATCTAACTGTTGAGGACAAAGATAAATGATCTTCTTAAAACTGGCAGCTGACAGGATTCAAACTAGATGACCAGACTGGAATTGTGAGTATTCCCCAAATAATTTCCAGGCACAGATTTGAAGGTAAAGCTTATATTAAGAAGTAAAAAGGAAAACTAGAGTAATTAATGAAGGTATTTGAGTAAAGAAAGGTGACCCTGATCTATTAGGTTGAAGCTGCCCTTCCCCCACCACCACCAGAGGGGATGAAGGCACTTCACTAAAACTGGCTCTCTTGCTATTAGTGAATATTTTTACTCTCTAATCACTAAATATTTGTTGTATTGAAGTTGATAAAGATCAACCCTATTAAACAGGCTAACCCGTATGTAGAAACCACAAAGGCTTTGCCACAAAGGTGCCACAAAGTGAGCAGACACTTCAACCCCCACAAAGCAACTGTCAACTCCTCTCAACTGCCCCCTCACCCAAAGTTCCCCAGGGGGGTCCCCTGGAATTCTGGGTGAGGCTGTCCCTGTATCTTTGCAGGGATTCCATGCATCCATCTCTACACCACTCTCCAAGATCCCAGGTCAAATAGGGACTTCTGATTGCACATCTGCTCCAAACCCCTCACACAACATCAATGGCTGTTGCTTAGCTCTCTCCTCCCTACCCCCTGCATTCTATATAGAATGTCCATGACTTCCAGGCAAGGTTTTCCCTAATCTACCTGCAAAAATCTACCTTTATACCTTCAAAACCTATACCTATTACACCCTAATCAATTGAACTATAGATATAACTTATAGATTAGACATAGTATTAGTGAGTTGGGAAGGAAGAGCTTGGGAGGAGACTGATTCTCCCCCAAGTGAAGAACCTTGGGTTAGAGATTAGGGCAACCTACTTCCTCTGACCTTCCTTATCAATCTCCTTTGTCAATTGCCCTTATCTATCACCCTAATACTCTGATTAAACACTTTGAAAAGTCAGATAGCCTTTAAGGATAATTGAGGGACAAGAAGGGAAGGAGGTACCTCAGTTTTGCCTGACTGAATTCATCTTTGAGCCACCTCATCTTAGAGTCACCTTTGAGCACCTCTGTAGTGCAGATGATCGATCAAAGGCTTGAGTAAGCCCCAGGTCAGAGCAACATGGAACTGGGTCACCTCATATCTCATTTTATGTGGAAGCCTTCCCTCCAACCTGTGAGGGCTGGCATGCCTGCCCCGGACACTCATCAAAGTAGGGAAACCCCTCTTCAAGTGTCCCCTAGTATTAGTGGCTCCATAAGAGGAGGAAAAGAGATTTACCACACTGATCTATTTCTCTTCCTCACCTGTGCTAAAGTATATATTTTTGTTTTAGTTCCTCCTTCTCTCCCCTTTTCCCTCTGATCGAGGTTTGTGGAGATGGGGTGAGTCCCATGCAGGAAAATTTTTCTCATTTGTCTTTACTCAGGCTTTTACTTTTGTTCTTTTATTTTTCCTGCTTTAAGTGATTATTAATAAATCCTATAAAATATAATACTTGTAGCTATTGGATATTAATTTTAATCTTACAACACCCAGTTGAGGGTATGACCATCTTCCCAGGTACCCAGACTCATAACCTAGGTGTCATCCTTAACTCCTCCCTCTGTTTCACCTCACATACCCAAACTGTTGCCAGTTTCTGCCATTTTATCTTTGCAACATCTCTCATATGATAACTTTCTCTTCTATGACACTGCCATACTCAAATATAGCAAGACTTTATTGTTTCATTCCTGGATAACTGCAATAGCCATGTGACTGGTCAGGTCTCTTCTCATTCTAGTCCAACCTCCACACGGCTGATTAAGCTACACATATTCATACATACATACACACACACACTCACATGTACACACAAACACACATCATTTGATAAATCCTAGTCATTTCCTATAATTTCCTAGATTAAATATAAAATCTTCTATTTGAAATTCACATCCTTTTACAACCTCATACTTTTCTAGTGAATCCCCTCCACTACCACAAGTACTCAAATCAAGTAACACTCACCTGGTTCCTCATCATATGAAGCTCTCAATCTCCAGTTTGTGGGTATTTTCATTGGCAATTCCCTATACTTCTAATATGGTCTCTCCTTATCTCTTCCTCCTGTCTTCCCTGGCTTCCTTCAGGTTTCAGCTAAAATCTTGCCTTCTAAAAAAAGCTTCTCCTACACTTCCTTAATTCTAGGTCCTTTTCTCTATTAATTATCTCTAACTTAATCCTGCAAACACCTTGCTTGTACATACTTGTTTGTATGTTGTTTCCCTCATTAGGCTTCAGACACCTTAAGAGCAGGTATTGGGGGCAGCTGGGTAGCTCAGTGGATTGAGAGCCAGGCCTAGAGACAGGATGTCCGTCCTAGGTTCAAATCCAGCCTCAGACACTTCCTAGCTGTGTGACCCTGGGCAAGTCACTTGACCCCCATTGCCTACCCTTGCCACTCTTCTGCCTTGGAGCCAATACACAATATTGACTCCAAGACAGAAGGTTAAAGAAAAAAAAAGAGCAGGTATTGTACTTTGTCTTCCTTTGTATCCTGAATATTTAACACAATAGTTGGTACACAATAGGCACTTAATAAATGCTTTTTGACTCAACTTTGACTTGACCATTAACTGGTAATATTTAGCTTGGCAAAAGGAAAACTTGGGGTAGACATGAGAGGATAGCTTGTCTTTTATGTTATAGAGTTCTATATGACAACTCTATAACTATATGGAAGAGGGATTAGTCTTACTCTGGGCAAATTGTTCTTGGATTACAGATTTGTACTATTGTACTATGAATGGAAATACTTAACATAAATTAAGGCCTATGTTATGTTAAATAGTATGTTAACTAACATAGTTAGTACTATGTTAAAATAGTAAATTATTGGAAACTCAGATTCCTTTGAGTTATTAAGAGAATGTTGTGAATTGTTCTTTGAAAATTATAATTTTGATCTATTTAATGTCCAAAAAGCATGGAAAATAAGATCTCCTTGTTATGGGGATTTTATTTTAGTAAAGAGCTATTAGAATAAAATAAAGATTGTATGTAAAATGCAGTTAGTTTAGTGTAAGAGACTAATCAGATTTTAATTTGAGAGCACAGCTCCATCTTGTGATATCACACGTATTTTCCTCCATTTTTTCTCTTATTTACCCATGAGAAACAAAACTATGAAACATCTTTTGTCCCATACATAGGTATCTTTTCATTTTAAGAGAAATTAGACTACTAAATTATATATCCTGAATTATATCTTGGTGAACTCTTTTTGTTATAATTGATTGATATTTTGGACATATTTATTAATTTGGGGGGTTTAATAATACATTATATCCTGTATTGGGGGTCTTTGGATTAAGGAGTCCATGATTGGATATTTTTTTTAAACTTTCTCTTAACCCCTAAAAAACAAAGAGCAACATTTTTGTTAGTTCTAAATAAACCAAATAATAAATTATTTACTCTAAATAAACCAAAACAGTAAAGATGTTTATTCTATTGACAGAGAAAATTCAAACACACCAATTTAGTGGGTTGGGATAGAACCAAGCCTGGGGAGGAGGAGGAGAAAGTTACAGATTTCATAATATCCAAAGAAATAGTGGAGGAGACATTTAGGATTAGACAACAAGGGAAAACTTCTATTCAGCAACAGAAAATGTTTATCAATCATTTGAAATGTTTATCAATGACTTGGTAATGTAAACTAAGGCATAATTTTTATAATATGGAAGAAGACAACCTTGCTATTATCTGCCTTGCTGTTATCTACAAAGACATGGGAATTTCTCAAGGAAGTCTGAACTGTTCTCGTTCAGGACCATTTACATGGGCATGCATTATTGTTTTATCAGTTTAATCTTGATTTTCCCCATCAGAATCTGAAAAATAGGGCAGTTATAATAACCCTACATATTGATTTCAGAACAAAAGAATGGTAAGGGCTAGGCAATTGGGATTGTGTAACTTGTCCAAGCTCCCACATCTAGGAAGTATGTGAGGCCATATTTGAACCCAGGACCTCCTATCTCTAGTTCTGGTTCTCTATCCACTGAGTTATATTACCTACTTTTGGAAAACCTATCTGATTCACTTGTTCCTTGCTTTTACTCACCCTCTTTAGCTATATAAGTGTTGGTCCTTGTAATTTTAGTTGCTCTATTCCAGTGGTTCCCAAACTTTTTTGGCCTACTGCCCCCTTTTCAGAAAAAAATATTACTTAGCCCCCTGGAAATTAATTTTTTAAATTTTAATAGCAATTAATAGGAAAGATAAATGCACCTGTGGCCATCGCTGCTTCCCTGGATCAATGCAGCACCCACCAGAGGGCAGTAGCACCCACTTTGGGAATCACTGCTCTATTCTGTCTTAATATGACCGTAAGCCTTTCCCTAATCCTTATATTAATTCATGTTGTCCTGGGAGAATCCTTAAGAATTTTCCTTGAAAGGAAAAAAGGCCTAATATTTCATAGCATTTAGTTTAATTTTCTGGAGTGCAATCTTTGCTTGTTTAGAAATATTTTTGCTTTAAAGTGTTATTAAAACCTAATTACAGTATTTTTCTTTTGAAATAGATCTTAAACTATATTTGAGAAAGAGAAATTTCTAGTGAGTCTTTTTTTTTGTTTTTTATTGGAGGCTGAGAAATTTTCTAATTTATTGTGGCATTTGGGGTTCAAGTCAATGGGAACTAATAAATTATCTAGTTTGGGCCTGTAAATATTGGTTATGCTTTAAAACACAAGTACCATACTGTTATGTGAAATCTGACTCAAGCAAAATGTTAACATGTCCTTTATCTCTTTCTCTTTAAGTGGAGATTGATTTTATTCAGCTTCTGCCTTCCTCTGGGTATGTTTTAATGATGGGTTCTCCTTGCTGACAAGTCACTTCAAGCACTATTTATTCCTTGAAAGGATTTTCCCACCTAGGAAATACTATAGTGACAGAGCTCTTACCCCGATCCTGAAATGTGGTGGAATGTATTAAAAGAATTATTAAGATAAAGCTTGCTGTGTGGGATGAAATAAAATGACCATCCATACAAATTATAATTACAAACCTGGAATCAGAGAGTGGATAGTAGAAGATGCAGTCTTTATTATTTCATGAGAAAGGGGACAAGCCCTAATGCCCAATGAGTGGGGGCAGATACAAGAATTTTATAGACTCCTGAAGCAAGACCCCCCACCACCTCTGTCTGTTACCCCATGGTCTGGGAGCCAAACTTACAATCTAGGCACAAAAGTCACAAAAAAAGGTACAATTAGAACCAAGGAGAGAGATGGGCCTCCCAACTCAATGAACCTGTGGCAATAACAAAATGTCCTTGAGGTCTAGCCTGAAATCTTAAAAAAGGTTTTCATTTCCTAATGGGGTCTATGATGCAAGACCACCCTGAGAAAAATAAATGAATTCTTTTCTCTCTTCGCACACTTGCTAAATTTATGCATGGTTTTCCTTCTATCCTACCTGTATAGGATAGAATAAAGGACTCATTCAAAACCTCTGAAGCCCTAACTATGACTCATGTCCCAGTCACTTCTTAAAGAGCCAGTTCCTAAAAAAGGTTACCTTACACCTAGAACCTGGACATTAGGTCTAGAGGAAAAGACACCCTGTGGAAAAGACATCTGCTAAAGAATTCTTGTAATACCTTATTAAGTCCTTCTGACCAACCCCTTTGCTGCAAAGCTAGATCATTCAAAACTCTACTGGTATGTGAGGAAAAAAAAATGATAGCAAGATGATAGCAGAGGTAGATACTTCTGTTCTAATTTTGGACATGAGCTGAGTATCCTGTGATCCTTGTTCCTTCTTTCACTGTCCATCTACCTAACTGCCTTCAGTGTATGTCCTTGGGCCATTGATAGAGTCTGACCCTGCTGTCCTTCTTTGTGTGTGATTCCCTCTCCAAAAGTGATTTAATACCCTAAGGTAGGTGAGGTCTCTTAAGGCTGGCAAAAGCCTGAGAACTATAATTTAAGAGTGAAAAAGATAGTTTTAAATCTAACTAGAGAGAGAAAGTTTTGAATCAACTTGTTTTATTTTATTATGATGACTGATATATATTAATCTGTTAATTTAAAGCTTTATATCAATCTCTAAATATCAATATAACAATGCTTGTCAAAGTTGTGGGTAAATTTGTATTCACTATCTCTGTAGAATTGTAGATATAATTATTAATCTGATATTAATTCTAGGATAAGTTTAGATTTTAGAAAAAAATTGGAGCCTGTTAGTTTTCAAAATTGATATTTGTAACAACATGAGGAGAGTTATATTTAACCCTAAATATATCTGTTACTAAATATGAAGTCTTTGAAAATATATGTTTTATAAGAATAATTAGTCAATGTTTTAGTACACTGAAAATAAAATATAAATCTAGAGATTAGTGAGATTAAATCAAATATTACAGAAGACTGATTTATCTTGTTACCTTAAAAAGACATCCAACTATTTGAATTTATTGTTTAATAAGAATTTGAAAAGATATTTTAAAAGTGGTCTGTGTGGGGGGAAATATCTAGTTCACTTGAATATTGTTATGGCCAACTTATTTGATGAAATTCTTAAAATCTACTCAGACACTCCATCTCAGCCATTTTGTTAAAATAAGGATCTTTTCAGAGAATTCATCTGTGTGACTTATTTTTAGATATTTAGCATCTCATTCTCCTCAGATGATATAAGAATCTCATTTTCCTAAGGGGGAAATAAAAAATTTTTAACTTATTTTAAAATTTTGTTTTAAATTTGAAATTTTTCATATAACTGCTTTTAGCTTTAAAGTATCATGATGGTCTTATGACACTTATTTGATATGTGCTTAAGTAAGCATTTTAAGATTCTTTTCTTTTATAAAGAATAGATTTTTATTTACCATTATCTGGCATCTCCTTTTGTTTTTTTCTTTCCATTAATAGTATTTTGTTTCATTGACAGCTTTATGAACTTGGTAACCTGTGTTTTGTTATTAGCTTTTATGTCTTCAACTTAATACTTATCTGTCTTAAAAATTGGACTATGTCACTGCTGTGCTATTTTTAGACAAAATTATATCTGTACAGTTAGTGTGGCTTATGTCCAGAGTTTTGTTGTGACTAAGTGCATGAAAGAATTTTATATAAGCAGAAGTAAAAACAAAACAAAACAAAGAATCAGCTGTTTCTTTTGAGAATTTGGTTGTCCAATTACTATGGAGTGACTGAATGGATTGTGGGAAATATGTTGCCCATCCTTTTTTAAAATTATCATTGCCCCATCTGAGCCTTGGTTGTAAAGTTGAAAATACCTTCTACTCCCTTTAAAACTACATTACCCATAATTCCTTGAGCCCTTTCCTATTGGTTGTGAGCTAAAACTACATTACCCAAACTCCTTTTCACCATACCCATAAGGCCTTTAGCCTTTTCCTATTGGTTGTGGGTTTCGCGGGCTGTTTTTAATATGGTGATGGGGGGCGTGTTGTAGGGTCTTTTTGGGAGAGAAGGCGCTGTGATGAAGAGTGAGTGAGGTTCTTCCCCAGGGCTTTTTGAATAAAATCCTTATAAATATCATACTTTGGAGGCATTGAATATTAATTTCGATCTTTACAGTTGGTGATTCTGGGAGGTAGTCTTCTGTTCTAAATTAGGGTCTAATTCAAGTCCAAATTTACAGAAGTAACATAGTCACCCAGAGGAGAACAACTTTACATTTCCCCCCTGAGGAAAATACGGGGATACACATGGGAATCACACAGGAATACATGGTCAAGGCATAAGGTATATGAATTAATTCTCAAAACATCAAAAAGTCCAAAGAAAAAATAAAAAGGAAAAAAAAGAAAAAGAAAAAGAAAGGAGACTCCTTTTTTTTCCTTTTTATTTTTTCTTTGGACTTTTTGATGTTTTGAGAATTAATTCATATACCTTATGCCTTGACCATGTATTCCTGTGTATTTTCCTCAGGGGGGAAATGTAAAGTTGTTCTCCTCTGGGTGACTATGTTACTTCTGTAAATTTGGACTTGAATTAGACCCTAATTTAGAACAGAAGACTGCCTCCCAGAATCCAGAAGACACCATGAAGATGCATGCAGAGACCACACACTGCTGCAAGAGATCCAGAGTGAATTTCGAGACATGGCGAATTTGAAATTTGGGGGGTTGAATGTATTTATTTTGAATGGACACTTTATGCCAGAAAAAAGGGGACTGCCCCCTAAATGGCTTATTGTCAATGCATCAAACATTGGTTTTGTTCTTTCTCCCTTTTATTTCCCATTTATCTCTGAATTATTGTTAACTTTAATTTGATTGTTTTCATGATCCATTGGGGAGACTTGTCTCCCAAAGGATCACAGGGGGGAATGTAAAGGTGAAAATACCTTGAACTCCCTTTAAAACTACATTACCCATAATTCCTTGAGCCCTTTCCTATTGGTTGTGAGTTAAAACTACATTACCCAAACTCCTTTTCATCATACCTATAAGGCCTTTAGCCTTTTCCTATTGGTTGTGGGTTTCGCGGGCTGTTTTTAATATGGTGATGGGGGGCGTGTTGTAGGGTCTTTTTGGGAGAGAAGGCGCTGTGATGAAGAGTGAGTGAGGTTCTTCCCCAGGGCTTTTTGAATAAAATCCTTATAAATATCATACTTTGGAGGCATTGAATATTAATTTCGATCTTTACATGGTCCTTTGCAGGACCTACTTGCTTGACTTTCAGCCCTTTTCCAATGTCAGTGCCAGTTCCTATCTTCCCTGACCCTTAGTTAAGAGATGGCCTTTCCCATACATACCCTTGTGAAAATATTTCCCTTAGCTCATTGCTTGCTCTGCAAAACTCAAACTAAGAGCATATTTGATTCTATTGCATCTCCTTTTGGTCAATGGCAAAATCACCTTAACCAATAGGGTAAAATGTCAGTTTTCTGATAAATCTGATAATCTCTTTAATAGCTTTCCTTGAAAGTAAATCAAGGAATTAGACAAATAATGACCCAAATATAGAACAATCAAACCTAAAGAAAGGAAGGCCCACTCCTACCCACCTTAGCCTCTGGCTATTGTGCCTCTCTCAAACCTTTGTGAACCATGGTAACTTTGCTATTGTTCCTTCCCACTTCCAAAAGACTATTTAATCCTCCTTCTTTGTATCTCCTTGTATCTTCTCTCTTACTATTAGAATTTTAGATTTAAAAAAAAGAAAGAATTTGAATTCATAGATTTGAGACATTATCCACTCCAACTCTTTTTCATTTAAAAAATGAGGAAAAAAGATTTGCCCTAAGTCAGTTAGCTGGTGAATAAATGATCTGGGACTTGAATTCAGGACCTATAAGATCAAATTAATTGCTTTCCATCCCATACCAATATAATTGGGGCCTGGCTAAAGAGAGTCTTTTCAACAAAATGCTCAGTTTACAAATCATCCATGTCCTACTTTCCAGAAAAATTTGAGGTAGAAGGTGGTAAGTGATTTGCTTAAGATCATGTAGGTAGTTAATGTGAGAGCTGGCACTAAAATGAAGATCTCATTACTTTTAGTGAAAGGCTACAGCATTCTGAATAGCACAAGCTCTGCTTTTATTTTTCCCTGTCTGGTCTTCAAGTTATCAAAAACAGGGAAGGTTTAGAAGTTAATGGTCAGGTGAAATTGACTATCTTTCTCTTTTCTTTTCTCTGAAGGAAAATTTGGAAGGTTATAGAATTTCTTTGCTTTCTGTTAGAACATTTCAGAGTACTATGATGAATACCATATTGAGAGAGACTTGTGTCCCTCAGCAAAGCTGGGTCAATTAGGTTTCCTTCAAACTAAGACAATTGAATTCCATCATTTATATATTGTAACATTATTAGATCTTAGGAGGACACAGGGTCCAAGGCCACCCCTGTTCCTCTGGACATGTCCTAGATGGTAAAAAACATAAGCATCTGAAGACCATGCTTTTTCCATGGAGAGGACCCTGAAAGGGCATGGTCTTCAGACCTTCCACTTAGAGGATGCTTGTCTTCCCACAGATGAGTCCACATCCTTCTACTTAGAGTACACAGTCCCTGAGACCACACCTTATTGCAAAATGCTGGCTTACAAAAAGTTACAGAAACAACAGCTAATACAGTAATGCCTTGGTTTTTGTTGACATTGGTTATCACTGGTTTTGATTTTTGTTGATTTTTTTCCTCGAAAAATTTGTCTTGGTTTTCGTTGGTTGCCTCCAAATTTGTCAGGGTGCCCACATAACCTCACTACTAATTTTGTGAAAATAAAGGTCAATCCACACATTCTCCTGCTCAGTATGGCATTGTTTCCAGTCATATGAGTATCACCCCATGCGTCTAGCCAAACAATTTCATTGCTTTCCAATGTTTTTGTGCTTTTTTAATTGATTACAAGTGCTAATACTACAATTACATCTAAGTGATTGCTGCATATACACTATTCAGTTTAATATGTTCATTTTACATTTTTCAGTTTCAAAATGTACTAACTGTATGTAAGATAAAATCACATGTGCTCAAATCTCATTGTCCCTGCTAAGTGTTTCCCTTGCTAATAAGCTAGCCCTTTCCTTTTACTACCATCATGGGACCAAAAGAAAGTTTCCAGAATTTGCCTTGATAGCTAAGGTCCTTATGGAGGGGGATTTCCCTTCCAAAAAATAACCTCTCTCTCCTCTCCTAGCCATCTTTCACCCTCCAAAAAGAGTCTTCAGAAATGCGAATGCTATGTTAAAGATTCATTTATTCTTTACATTAGCCTTTAATATTCATTTCTTACTGTTTTTCATATTAAACACTATATTTATTCTCTATAAAATGTGTTTTTGGTATGTATTTTGGAGTGTCTAGAATGAATTAATTAGATTTGCATTGATTCATATGGAAATAATTACCTTGGTTTTCTTTGGTTTTGGATTTCACTGATTGTTTTTGGACAGATTATTGACAAAAACTGAGGTGTCTCTGTATTAAATGAAAGAGAAAACAGCTAAATACATTATACATTATAAAATCATTATCCCAGATTAATCACTTCCTTTGACTAAATATTGATTGATTCTAATATCCTTCCTTATTTAAAGGGGTCAGGGATTCTCATTCTCTTCAGTACTCAGATTGTTAAATGGGAGAAATTGCTTCTGATGGGGCTCTCTACCTAGAGAGTACAGGCACAATTTTACAGTATTTTATTCACTCACATTCTAATCTTTCCAATGAACAGCCTACTACAGCATTATTCATGCATGTAGTATGTAGTTGGTAGTTCCATTTACTGGCTAGGTTGCTTTTCGTTGAAGGGTGAGTAAAATGAAATTAGTCTTTTTTTTCCCCTTTTGATCTCCTTTGGCATAGTAAATATAGGATATTCAGCTAAAATAAATACCCATGAGATTTATAAATAACATTAAGGGCTCAGATTCAAAAGGAATGCTGAAGTTCAAGCTTGAAGAGAGGGGAAAGGAGATTTAATTGTTAGAAATGCTGAAGTTGGCAGATATAATTGTTTCTTCACGTGCATTCTTTGCTGTTTCTATAGGCTGTCAGCTCAAGAGGGCAGAAGTTGGGGGGAAGGGGAGGCAATTATTTTCCCCAAACAAAAAGTAGTCTAATACTCAGTCACCATGGGCAGAATAGACAGTTTTCTCCTCCTCCTATATAATTCTTTGGCAGATCATGTTTTCACTGTGTAATTATTCACTGGTTCCTCTTTTCATTTTGCATGATTTCCCCCTCTTAATTTTAAGTGAAATAAAATGATATTGTCTAATGTGATCAAAGCAGACAATGACAGATAATAATAAGTAGGTGTAAAAGATAAAGTGACAAGATAGAGAAATTTTGTGGGTTTGCCTAAAATTTTTGGTAAAGAAATCAAAAAATCTGTGGGACCTTCATGAATATATTAATCTGACTGACAGAATATTAAAAGAAGGAAGCCAAACCAGTTTAAAGACCCTAGCCTGTAACCTCTAATCTTGCAGACATGAACTCTATTATTTTCCATTAAAATTAGAGGTTACCAAATGGTAACAGATGTCCTCAAAAGACATGTCTTTAATACTGGGGAATGTTAGGTAAATGGAAATTGAGCCCTGAATTTTAGATTGTAGATGATGAGACTTCATTAAATCTAGCATTTCAAACCTAAATTATGGAAGCCTTTATATCATTTGCATTAATTGATGTATCAGCATTTTAAAAAGTCATGGCAAGTATGGCATTGTGGGAAAAGTAATTGAAACTAGTTGCTCAAAGCATGTAGTGCTAGTCTATACAGTGTCTGACACCATCTAATTCACAGGTCCATGTAATTCATTGTAATAACAAAATAATTTTAATTAATTGCCAAGGGGATATGGTAAGGGTGGAAATTCTTCAATAGACCTTTAATAAAAATAAGCTGAAGGATGCATAGTGTGATATAAGAGAACTTTATGACTATGAATTACTGCAGGTGTTTGAATGAAAACAGAGGGATTAAGGCAATCTCAGAGTTTTTGACAGCTAAATAAAATACTCAGCAACCATGGGCAAAGTGTTTTTATCAAAGCCATTTAAGCTGGGATATCACATTGCTGTTAAACCACCCCCTCTTTGACTTCAAATGTCTAATAAAAATCTAAATATATTAATATTCTATACTACATTTCCATGTGCCTCTAGCATTAATTTTTTTGGATTTTGCAATTTAGTGCTGGCTTCACACATACACAATTCTATTTAACAAACTGCATTCACAATTACTTGATAATAAAATGAACTTAATCATTTCAATAATATCCCACTGTGCCTGTGGGCAACATGGAAAAAGACTCTTAGGTATGCAAATTATATTCATGCTAGCAACTTTCAGGAAGGCAAATGTTGTTCTCCTCACCCCCCAGAAGCTACATTATTCTTGTGATATTTTAGTGGAGAAAATGAACACTAGAGAAAGATTTTTTTTAATTTAAGGGTAAGGGTCATTTGTAGAAGTATAAGACTTGCAAACTTTAATTATTAGTGGTATTTTTCTCATATACTGGGAGTTCAATCTATTAAGAATGTCCTAGTTGATTTTACCATATGATAACTCAGTTCTAATCTTCCTGATTTTTCTACTATATTAATCTTATCTTAATATCTTCTTAATGTATCATATTAGAGGGCAGAATAACACGTCATTTGGTATGAGAGGACCTCGGTTTAAGCCCTGGCTCTGCTATTTACTAGCTATTTCACTGTTGGAAATCACTTAATGACTTGGAGCTTCCATTTCATCATCTATATAAAATGAGAGTGGATAGTGAAGACCAGATGGCCTCTAAAGTCTATCCCACCTCTCTCTATATGATCCTATCATGCTTTGATCGATTAGAAGGGCAAGCATGACTTCCTGGATAGTCATGGGATCAGGAATAGGGATTCTAATCTTACACCTGATCCTTATTAACTGCTAATATAGGCACCTCACTTAACTTCTCTATGTTTCAGTTTCCTCATCTATTAAATGAGGATAATAGTGTAGTACCTACTACTCAGTGATATAGTGACACTCAAATGAGATTGGTATATAAACTATATATTTTTTAAGTGTCCAAGTAGTATGCTAGCTATTTCTGTTAAATAAAGGATAGTTAAGCCTAGTCATTTGAGGTGTAGAAGATCCCTTCTAGCTCACCTAGTGATCATAGTAATAAGCTTAGAAGGAATATGTAGGGAAAGGTAAGAAATTTGACATGGAATTATTAGTATCTCACAAAATTGAGTCAAAATATAAAGGAAAATGGGTATTTCTGAATTAATACCAATAGATTTTGCTGGTAGAAACATGAAGCTTGGTTCAGCAAAATTGTAGTGCTTTATCAATCTAATGATCCTTTTGTGCTGGCAGGAATCTAGTTACCCAAGTCAATCAGGAAGAGAAAACTCTATTTTCAATTTTTTTACTTATATAATCCAAACTCCTCTATTCTTTTCCTAAACCTCCTGTGTCTAAAGGACCATCTTTGTGTCAATTAAACTCCATATATTCTATTGTTGGTTCCTCTTGGACTGGAGGTCATTTTTTTGTCATGTAGTCAGTTTGTGTTGTTCTGTGCAAATCCACTCAGAGTTAACTGCTCAGATGTCTGCCTTATGCTAATGTTTATAACTACTAGAGAGTATGATCTTTTTGTGTTAACATAGGTGTTTGTACCATAATTTGATTATGTGTCTGACAGAGGTGTTGTAAAAGGGATGGCAATGGCAGCTTCAGAGCAAGAGGCAGTGGATGAGTAATAAGAAGGGCAGCATTCATTTACAATTACACAACAGAGGAGAATTTTTATCTCCATAGGTTGTGGTTCCCTTTTCATTGCATATCTTTTCTGCAATACAGTATAAGGATAGGATTAACTTTCTCCTTGCCTATTTTTAAATTAATCAACAAAAACTGAAAACATCCCTACTCAACACTAAGTAGGGGAGGTTTGCAAGACACTAAAAGTGGGTAAAACCCCAGAAGCGACTGACCACCTCCTGGGCAATTTGCTCCTATAAGTGGAGGAAGGGACAAGAAATGATGTGGAAAAAGTACTATAAAAGTACTGAATTTTCTGTCCTAGAGGGTCTTCAGCCTGAATTTTTGGCTTGGAGGATCTTTGCCTACAACTGAGGCTTGGAGCTACGACTTGGGACTTCAACCTGGAATTTTGGCTCTTGGACTGCTTCTGGTAAGACTTCTTCTGGATCTCCTCCTCTTGGAGTTCAGCTTGGGTAAGTGTATAGCTGACCCTCCTTTCCTGGATTCTGGAGGGATTAGTTCTAGAGAGGCTTTTCTCTCTTGGAGGAGGCTGTGTGGGTGGAACCCCTGTTTAATTCACCACCAGGTCCTCCAGCTGAGGATTAACAAGCCCTCCTGGACTGACCCCACACTGGAGCAACATTTAGTGTGATAGGCTTAGACATCTTCTCTAACCTCTTTTACATTTCTTTACTTTCACTCTTTCTATCTCTTTTGTAAATAAAACTACTGAAAGTCATTTTGACTTGAACTATATTATTTTTAAATCAGCAACCACAGTAATATCTTAGAATTCTAATATATTTTAGTCAAACCTCTAAATTTAATTCCTTATAATAGGGACAAATAACCTCCGTTCTAATTGTGATTTGATTCATTTGGTAAACAACAAATACAGCATGTAACATGAGAGTTGCATAAAGGAGTATGAAAAAGGGACTATGATAATTCCCAGGAGGGGAATTGTCTACTAAAGGAAACAGGGAAGCTCTCTTGGAATAAATAATATTTTATATGAGTCTTAAAAGATAATAAGAGGCCAATGGGTAGAAAAGAAATGGAGATTAGTCCTCCAGGAAAAATGGTTATTTTGCCCAAAGACAGAGAGGCAATAAAATAAAGGATATTTTTTGCATAATGGTGAAAAGTCCTATTTGAAGCATTTTGTACATAAAAGGGAATCATATGAGATAAGGTTCTAAAAAATGACAATTTTGCTATAAAGTTATTCCTAGAAGGTATTTAATAAATGTATAGGATATTCCAAAACTTGAAAATGCATTAAACCTTTATTAAATGAATCAATCAAATTAAATTCATAGTAGAACTGGTTTGTAGTAGTATGTCACTGAATACTTTAAATTTTATGAGACATTTAATAAATTATTTCATTTGATCATCAGAAAAATTCTATGAGTTAGAGGGCAGGAATATTACCATGTCTATTTAATAACTGAATAAACTGAGGGTCAGAGAGGTTTTTCTTGTTTGCATTTACACAGAAGTGTTGGAGGCAGAATATAAGCACAAATCTCATTTGATTTCAAGCCTAGAACTTTTTCCACTTCATGTGAATGTCATATAAATGGATGTCAACATTTATTTGTTAGACAAGAGAGAGCCAGTGAAGGTTTTTAAACAGAGCAGTTAAATGATCAGAACTATATGTAGAGAAGAGATCCATCAATGGTACAAGGACTTGTAAGGAAGTAAGTAATCCTGAAAGGAGGAAGATAGGTGAGGAATCTTATGAAATTATTTACATCAATTTTTGCCTAAGATGGCATTGAGAATTGAAAAATAAAACAGTATGACCCAGTAGAAAGAGCACCAGATATAAAGTGAGAGGACCTGAGTTCTAATCCTGATTCTTCCACTTATTACTTCTGTAACTTTGGGCAATCAAAAGAACAACATGTATCATATTGGAGCAGATTCAAGATGGTAGAGTAGAAAAGCACTCAACTTAGCTCTTCCAAAATACTCTTACAAACAACTTTAAAATAATGTCTTAAGTCAAATTATGGTAACAGTCAGCAAAAACTCAAGGTCAGACATTTATATAGCCCAGGCCATCTTAGGAGGTTGGAAAGAGACATCTGTGGCAGAAAGGTAGAGGCTGACCTAGAGCATATGCAGATGAAACAGCAGTCATGGGACTAAGCAGCGGCAAACAGAAGAAATAGCAGCTTTGAGAATACTAAAGTCATAGACTGTAAGGAGACCTGGAAATAGCTCAGAAAGAAATTCCAAGAGACTTCTTGCTAGCATTTGGGTGCTATATGTTTGGCAAATTGATTTCTTATACCTACTTCTGGGTGGTATATTCAAGGATGGAGAAGAGCATTTTAAGTGTGATTGGCAGTATTACTTCTGTTCATAAGGAATCAGAGAACCTGAGAAACAATATGATTTCCAGTTCCAAGGGATCAGGGACTCTGGAGAACAGTATTGTTTCCAGGCTTAAGGGAACAGGAGCCTTTAAAGAGCAGTATCAATTGGAATTCTATGGAATCAAGGACTGTACCCTGGTAAGGACCAGAATGTAGACCAGAAGAGCAGTGGTCACACTTCTCCCCAGATCACTACCACTTGTCTGAAAATGCACTTCACCATCCTTTTCAAAATCAGATAAAAATGATATAGGGGAAGAAAATTAAATCAAGAAATAAAGGCATATAATCATAGAAATTATCACAAGAGCAATATTTCTTAATTTAAAAATAAGTTATTAACTGACACTGCTAATTGACTCCCTTCCCAATAGGTGTACAAGAAAGCAAATGAGGCCAGACTCTTCTTGCACCCCTCTTTGTATATCTCTTGTGATTTTACTCCCTCAATATCCCATGGCATTTCTAATTTGAAAGTACTCATTGAGGAGTTGGACTTAGAAACCTCAACAACTCCCTCATTATTTCATCACAAAAGGGGAGTGACATCGATTCAATTGAGAAGATACCAACATATTCTGCCACAGGAAGTCCAACATGGCTGTTAGAGCTTGTTGCTTTCTTCTAATTGCTCCAGTAAGTCAAGGCTTACCTTTCCCTCAATCACTTTTATCCTCTTAAGATCCAAATAAAAGAGAGGAAAATCCAACTAAGGAAAAAAATTTTCACAAAAATATCCCAATGCAACATTAATTTTTCACAAGCAAGGGAAACATTATGAATACCAACAACTAGATAAAAGAGGCACAAAAATTACTGAGGAAAATAATGTTGTTAAAATAGAATTGACCAAATAGCAAATGAGGTACAAAAATTTGATAGAGGAAAATAACTCTTAAAAAGCAGAAATTCTCAAAAGGAAAAGGCCACAAAAGTTTGCTTAAAATAATGATTCTTTAAAATAAGGCAAGTGGAAGCTAATGACTTCATGAACCATTAAGACAAAAGAATAAAAACTAGAAAATTTGAACAACATCATTGAAAGAATATCTGACCTGGAAAATGACTGAGAAGAGATAAATTAAGAACTATTGGATTAACTATTGGAATCATGCTTTTATCCGCTCCCAGCAAAATCCTGACTAGAGCGATCCTAGAAAGACTGAAGGAGGCCTTGGACAAGAAACTGAGACCAGAACAAGCAGGGTTTCGCCAGCACAGATCATGCACTGACCACATCGTTACCTTATGAATCATCATCGAACAGTCCATCGAATGGCACTCACCCCTCTACATGACTTTTGTGAATTTCGAGAAGGCATTTGACAGCGTGGACAGGAACATCATCTGGAGATTGATGCAGCACTACGGGATTTCCCTGAAGACTCCACCTGCCAGGTCATCCACAATGGGAAACTGACCGTGAAGACCAGAGTGAAGCAAGGTTGTATGCTTTTGCCCCTTATCTTCTTGATGGTTATAGACTGGATCATGAGAAGAACTACCAAGGACAGCAACACAGGCATCCAATGGACTCTTACCAAGCAGCTAGAGGACCTTGACTTCGCGGATGACATCTGTCTCCTTTCTCACAAACAGCAGGATGCACAATCCAAACTTGCACGACTCTTTGAAGAAGCGGAGGACTGGTCTGAAGATCAACAAGAAGACCGAGGTGATCACAGTCAACAGCAGAAAGGACCTGCCAATCCAACTACAGGGAGAAAACATCAAGGAGACGGACCTCTTCATCTATTTGGGTAGCATATTTGGGTAGCCGTCAGTAAGGACGGTGGGGCAGATGAGGACATCAGAAGCCGAATCAACAAAGCAAGACAGGCATTTAACACCTTACGGTCTGTCTGGACCTCCTCACTAAGCTCCGAATCTTCAACACCAACGTAAAGGCTGTCCTCCTATATGGATCAGAAAGCTGGAGAGTGACGAGCGCTAACACCAATAAACTCCAGGTCTTTGTTAACAGATGCCTATGTCACATCTTCAACATCAGATGGCCTGAAATGATTTCTAATACCAGACTCTGGGAAAGAACAATTCAGTATCCCATCAGTTAGGACATAAAGAAACATAAGTGGAGATGGATAGGACATACACTACGAAAACTGGAGGACAACGTTGCCAGACAAGCACTGAGCTGGAATCCACCAGGGAGGAGGAAAGTCGGAAGGCCAAAACAGACCTGGCAAAGATCTGCCGAAAACGAAACAAAGGTTGTCGGAATGACATGGGCCCAGCTGGGGGAAGTTGCACAGAACAGAGTCCATTGGCGTGAGATGGTTGCGACCCTATGCTCCTCTGGGAGCCAACAGGAATAACACCCAACACATTGGATTACCTAAAATCCATAATAAAAAAAACTCTAGATATGGCTTGGAACATGATATTCAGAAAGGCAAGGGAGCTGGGCCTTCAGCCATGGATCAACTACCCATCGAAACTGACTATATACTTCCAGGGGAAAGTATGGGCATTCAACAAAATTAAAGATTTCCAAGGTTTTGCACAAAAGAGACCAGGACTAAATGGAAAGTTTGATACCCAACCACAAAAATCAAGAGAAACAAGAACTATTTTGCCCAATTATATGGCAACAAATATAACAATTTAGGAGATATGGATGAATATTTACAAAAATATAAACTGCCTAGATTAACAGCAGAAGAAATAGAATACCTAAATAATCCCATATCAGAAATAGAAATTGAACAAGCCATTAAAGAACTCCCTAAGAAAAAATCGCCAGGGCCTGATGGATTCACAAGTGAATTCTATCAGACATTCAAAGAGCAACTAATCCCAATACTATACAAATTATTTGATATGATAAGCAAAGAAGGAGTCCTACCAAATTCCTTTTATGACACAAATATGGTACTGATTCCAAAGCCAGGGAGATGAAAAACAGAGAAAGAAAACTACAGATCAATCTCCCTAATGAACATAGATGCAAAAATCCTAAATAGAATACTAGCAAAGAGACTCCAGCAAGTAATTAAGAAGATCATCCACCATGATTAGGTGGGATTTATACCAGGAATGCAAGGATGGTTCAACATTGGGAAAACCATCCACATAATTGACCATATCAACAGTCTAACAAAAAAAATCACATGATTATCTAAATAGATGCTGAAAAAGCCTTTGAAAAATAAAGCATCCATTCCTATGGAAAACACTGAAAAGTATAGGAATAGAAGGACCTTTCCTAAAAATAATAAACAGTATAACTAAACTAAAACCTTTCCTAAAAATAATAAACAGTATAACTAAACTAAAACCATCAACAAGCATTATATGCAATGGGGATGAATTAGAAGCCTTCCCAATAAGATCAGGAGTGAAACAAGGATGACCATTATCACCTCTACTATTCAACATAGTACTTGAAACTCTAGCAGTAGCAATTAGGGAAGAAAAAGAAATTGAAGGTATCAAAATAGGCAATGGGGAGACTAAGCTATCACTCTTTGCAGATGATATGATGGTATACTTAAAAAATCCTAGAGAATCAACTAAGAAGCCTGTAGAAATAATCAACAACTTTAGCAAAGTTGCAGGATACAAAATAAATACACATAAATCATCAGCATTTCTATACATTTCCAACACCTTGGAGCAGCAAGAGTTAGAAAGAGAAACACCATTTAAAATCACCCTAGACAATATAAAATACTTGGGAATCTATCTACCAAAACAAACACAGCAATTATACAAAAACAACTACAAAACCCTTTCCAAACAAATAAAACTGGATCTCAACAATTGGAAAGCCATTAATTGTTCATGGGTAGGATGAGCTAACATAATAAAAATGACCATTCTACCCAAATTAATTTACCTATTTAGGGCCATACCTATCAAACTACCAAAAAACTTCTTTACTGAATTAAGAAAAACTATAACAAATTTCATTTGGAATAACAAAAGATCAAGAATATCAAGGGAAATAATGAAAAAAAAGTGAAGGAAGAGGGCCTAGCAGTACCAGATATTAAACTATACTATAAAGCAGCAGTCATCAAAACAATCTGGTACTGGCTAAGAGATAGAAGGGAGGATCAGTGGAATAGACTTGGGGTTAATGACATCAGCAAGACAGTGTATGATGAACCCAAAGAGCCCAACTTTTGGGACATGAATCCACTATTTGACAAAAAACTGCTGGGAAATTTGGAAAACAATATGGGAGAGATTAGGTTTAGATCAACATCTCACACCCTACACCAAGATAAATTCAGAATGGGTGAACGACTTGAATATAAAGAGGGAAACTATAAATAAGTTAAGTGAACACAGAATAGTATACTTGTCAGATCTCTGGGAAAGGAAAGATTTTAAAACCAAGCAAGAGTTAGAGAAAATTACAAAATGTAAATTAAATGGTTTTGATTATATTAAACTAAAAAGCTTTTGTACAAACAAAAGCAATGTAATCAAAATCAGAAGGGAAACAACAAATTGGGAAAAAATCTTTATAACGAAAAACTCTGACAGGGGTCTAATTACTCAAATATACAAGGAGTTAAAGCAATTGTTTAAAAAATCAAGCCATTCCCCAATTGATAAATGGGCAAGAGACATGAATAGGCAATTTTCAGATAAAGAAATCAAAAATATCAATAAGTACATGAGAAAGTGTTCTAAATCTCTAATAATTAGAGAAATGCAAATGAAAACAACTCTGAGGTATCACCTCACACCTAGCAGATTGGCTAAAATGAAAGAAGGAGAGAGTAATGAATGTTGGAGGGGATGTGGCCAAATTGGGACATTAATGCATTGCTAGTGGGGTTGTGAACTGATCCAACCATTCTGGATGGCAATTTGGAATTATGCTCAAAGGGCTATAAAAGAATGCCTGCCCTTTGATCCAGCCATACCATTGTTGGGTTTGTAACCCAGAGGGATCATAGATAAACAGACTTGTACAAAAATATTTATAACTGTGCTTTTTGTGGTGGCAAAGAACTGGAAAAGGAGGGTAATGTCTTTCAATTGGGGAATGACTGAAAAAATTGTGGTATATGCTGGTTATGGAATACTATTGAGCTCAAAGGAATAGTAAGCTGGATGAGTTTCAGGTGAACTGGAAAGGCCTCCAGGAATTGATGCAGAGTGAGAGGAGCAGAGCCAGAAGAACACTGTACACAGAGATTGATATACTATGGTAAAATCGAATGTAGTGGACATCTGTACTAGCAGCAATGCAATGACACAGGACAGTTCTGAAGGATTTATGGTAAAGACCACTAACCAGATTCAGAGGAAGGACTGTAGGAGAGGAAACATATAAGAAAAACAACTGCTTGAATGCATGGGTTGGGGTGGACATGATTGGAAATGTAGACTCGAAACTACCACACCAATGCAACTATCAACAATTTGGAAATAGGTCTTGATCAATGACACATGATAAAACTGGTGGAAATGGGCGTCAGCATGGGTGGGGGGGTGCGGGAGGTGAAGGGGAAAGTAGGAGCATGAATCATATAACCATTTTAAAAATGAATATTAATAAATGTTTAAATAAAATAAAAAAATAAAATCACCCTAGACAATATAAAATATTTAGGAATCTATTTGCCAAGACAAACACAGGAATTATATGAACATAACTACAAAATACTTTTCACAGAATTCAAACCAGATCTAAATTACTAGAAAAGCATTAATTGCTCATGGATAGGACAACCTAACATAATAAAAATGATAATCCTACCCAAATTAATTTACTTATTCAGTGTCATACCTATAAAAATACCAAGAAACTTTTTATTGAATTAGAAAAAATTTAACAAAATTCATTTGGAAGAACAAAAGATCAAGAATATCAAGGGAACTAATTAAAAAAATGTGAAGAATGGGGCCTACCAGTACCACATCTTAAACTGCACTATAAAGAGGTTATCATCCAAACAACATGGTAGTGCCTAAGAGAAAGAATGGAGGATCAATGGAATAAACTTGGGGTAAATGACCTCAGCAAGATAAGATCCCAGCTTTTGGTACAAGAACCCAGTATTTGACAAAAACAACTGTGAGAATTGGAAAACCATATGGGAGAAATTAGGTTTAGATAAACATCTCACACCCTGAACCAAGATAAATTCAGAATGGGTAAAAGGCCTAAATATAAAGAAGGAAATTATAAGTAAATTTGGTGAACACAGAATAGTATACATGTCAGATCTATGAGAAAGTAAAGAATTTAAGACCAATAAAGTGACAGAGAATATTACAAAATGTAAAATGAATAATTTTGATTACATTAAATTAAAAAAATGTTTTGTAAAAACAAAACTCATGCAAACAAAATTAGAAGTGAAGTGTCAGTTTGAAATCTGGAGACCCCAAGTTTGTTCTTGTCTCATGAGAGTTTGCCTTGGGGAATGTCTCAGACTTGCTATTTCTGACTGAACAATAGACCTTAAAGTGCCGAAGGATAATCCCATCCTTTGGCACTATAAGAATTAGGAGAGCCAGTCAATCAATATTATGATAGAGGGGAGATAGAGTCTATGAGGTGAGACTTTCTTCCAGCTCTTCCATCCTGCCAATTATATACTCCTAAGACTTTGAGGGGGTGTTACCCCTAAACTGGGTGACCTGGATGGTCTTGCTGCCATACAGGATTTGGGGGCAAGGCTTCCCTTTAAGATGAGGTATGGGGGCCCTAAACTGATTCTGAATGAGGGTGGTGTTCATGCAAGCCTCCCCCGAGGTCAGTCAACTTCATTGAGGGTGGTCTGGCTCCAAGATGGAGGCAGTCAGACCAAGCTGTGATTCTCCTCCCCCTCGTCTCTCAGGAAGTCTGGAAAGCTATCTGACTAATGAATGGCTTTATTAACATCAATATAGGGATTGGGGGAAGGGGTGAAGGGCAGAGGGATTTTGGGGTGCCCTCTTCTTTATTTCTATGGAGTCCATCACTCAGGTGGGAACCTTTGGGGTTTCCACTCCTAACCATCTCCCCTCGTTCCTTCTTCTGTTTCTATTTCTATTTCTATTTCTATCCTTTCCTATAATTGTAAGTTAGACCAGAAAGAGTCTCTCAGCAAGGTTGGATAATAGGGGATGGAGCCTAAGAGATTGCTCCCAAAATGGAGTCCCAAACTTAGCTGACTTGATGATTGAATTCTTGCTGGGTGAGATGCTATGGGATGCCTCTGACCAGGGAATCAGGGTTTCAATGTCCAAAGAAAGATCCTCAGGAAGCCTTCAGGACTGGATTTGAGCTGGGAAGTTCTCTTCCTCCCTCTCTCAGTCCTCTGCTGGGAGTTCTTTTCCCTTCTTCCTCCTCCAGAGAATTACCCAGAATTCCCTCTGGTCTCAACCATCACCAACTGTCACCAACTGTCAGCCACTCCTTTTCTGGCTCCTTTTGTCCCCTCTCCCTTGCACAAAATCCCATCTTTACAGCACTGGGCTCTGTGTAGTGGCTGATTATTGCATATTATCTCTTTCTTGATAAAAGACTTGGTTTTGGTGTCTACTTTAGTAGTTCTGTGTTTTTCAAAGTTAACAGAAGCAACAAATTGGGAAAAATATTTATAACAAAAACTTCTGACAGAGGTCTAAGTATTCAAATTTATAAGGAGCTAAATCAATTGTACAAAAAAATCAAGTCATTCCCCAATTGATAAATAGGCAAGGGACATGAAGGGACAATTTTCAGATAAAGAAATCAAAACTATCAATAAGTACATGAAAAAGTGTTCTAAATCTCTCATAATTAGAGAAATGCAAATGAAAACAACTCTGAGGTACCACCTCACACCTAGCAGATTGGCCAATATGACAGTAAAGGAAAGTAATAATTGTTGGAGGGGTTGTGGCAAAATTGGAACACTAATGCATTGCTGTTGGAATTGTGAATTGATCCAAGCTTTCTGGAAAGCAAATTGGAACTATGCCCAAAGGGATTTAAAAGAATACTTGTCCTTTGATCCAGCCATACCACTGCTGGGTTTGTACCCCAAAGAGATAATAAGGAAAAACACTTGTACAAAAATATTTATAGCTGCAGTCTTTGTGGTGGCAAATGAGGAGGGTGTCCATTGATTGTGGAATGGCTCAACAAATTGTGGTATCTGATGGCGATGGAATACTACTGTGCTGAAAGGAATAATGAAATGGAAGAATTCTATGTCAACTGGAAAGACCTACAGGAACTGATGCAGAGCAAAAGTAGCAGAACCAGGAGAACATTGTACACAGAGACTGATATACTGTGGCACAATCAAACATAATGTACTTCTCTACTAGCAACAATGCAATGATCCAGTACAATTTGCAGGAACTTATGAGAAAGAACTATGGGAGTAGAAACCCAGAAGAAAAATATTTGATTGATCACATGGTTCAATGGGTGTATGATTGGGGATGTTGGCTTTAAATGATCACTCTATTGCAAATATTAATAATATGGAAATAGGTTTTGAACAATGATACATGTAAAACCCAGTAGAATTGCTTGTTGGCTCTTGGAGGGGGAAGGAATAAGGGGAGGGAAATTAAGTTTAATAAAGGAAATCATATATGGCAATGTTATTGCATTATTGTTTAATATTTTTAAGTTTGTTTCCCTCATCTATCAAAAAGAAATAATAATGCTTGTTCAAATCTATATTATGGGGTTTTGAGTCTTAACTGATGTATGTAAAGTACTTTTCCAACTCCAAAGCAACTATCATTCAATATTATTGTCTCCATCACATCAGAGAGGTAAAGACAACATAAATAATTTCAATAATCTCAGTCTGTGAAAACTTGTACAAGTGACAAGGAATAAAGTTACTTGTACAAGTTACAAGGAAAATTACATACCTAGACCATCAGCCCAATATCATCATATTTTTAGTATAAAATGAGTGCCTGAATCAGAAGCAAGACATTATAACTATTTAAATGTTTGTTTTATTTTGTTTAGACCTGTCACTTCATCAGTACAGCACAGTGTGGAAACTTAGGATCTACATAAGGTGCAGATCAACAACTCGATCTATTTCTCTTAAAGAGTTGCTTGTATGTGAAACAAAAATAAACAAGCATACGTAACAATTTATGTAGCCACATATTGATTTAGAAAACCACATGTTAACATTATTTATGGTCTATCTTGTTTGACACCTCTGGTTTAGACAACTAAAAGGTTGATTGACATAGCTGGTTTGTGTCAGAGGCATGTCTTGAATCCAGATCTTCCTGTATCTAAAATCTGCCTTGGATTATAATCCAGTCAATGTAATTGCCTATTTATGGAACAATATGAAGAAAAAACATTTCTGTTTAAATTACTCAATAGTGATAGCAGCTAATGAATATTATGTGGGGTAGGTATAAGTACTTATTATAATCATACTAGATACTAGTATACTATACTAGTGTAATTATCAATGTCTCTGATGTCATACTTCCAGTCTTAAAATGATGGGAAAGGACCACTATAGTAAACTTGCCATGAATTAGAAGAGTTCTGCTACTATCCCTAATGGAATATGAGTTGGTTCACATCTCCCCAGTACCCTTTGAATCTAGTATCCCTTCCTCCTTGGAAGACAGAGTGCAGGTTGGGCATTGGATAGTTCCTCCCCAATCCTCTACCATTTAAGGTAGGTATTTAGGGAATTCACTCCATCATTCATGATCTCTAGAAACTCATCAGATGAAATCAACTCTATAACATAATTCCTTAGATCTTTTCCTATTCTAGCTATAGGACTACTCCCTTCCCTCCCTATTCTTTTTAGCTTCAGGTGTTGTTTCCCCATGATATGAAAAGTTCCTGCAGATCAGGGAGTCCTTTATGCCTTTTTTTGGTAATGCCAGTATTTATTATAATGCCTGGAATTTAGTAGGTACTTAAAATTTCATCAACCAACTATATTAGGCTAAAGAGGACAATAACCATATTATTTAGTTATTAGACTACTCTTTGCTTAGAGACTACTTTTCTAGATGAGAACTGATTAGCCAATCTAGTACTTCACACATGGGATTCACAAAAAATTAACCATTCCATCTGGAATTAACTAAAGGAAGTTTACTTAACAGTAGCTTAGAAAGGATATTGGACCCAGCTGCTTTGCTTTCACTTTTGTTGTTGTGCCTAGTCTGAAGCAAGTGTCAAACCTGACCAACCCCTGAATTCTTGTATACTGTGTTTTAATACTTATGTGAGGTAGAAGTTGCATCAGCAAGTCTGTCTTCCTTGCCTCCTTCCTTCCTTCCTAGCCCTGGAGTCAGGAAGACTTGAGTTCATACACAAACTCAGACATTTACTAGTTGTATGACCTTGGACAAGTAACATAAAATCTTGTTGCCTCAGTTTCCTCAACTGAATAATGGGAATAATAACAGTACCTACCTTTCAGAGTTGTTGTGAGAATCAAATGAGATAATATTTGTAAAAGTGTTCAGCACAATGCCTGGCACACACTAAGTACTATATAATTGCTTATTTCTTTCCCTCTTCCTATAAAAAAACTTTAATATAGAAATAATACTAGGGAAGGGTTAAAATAATTCAAAGTCAAAATTTCCCCATATTTCTGTGCTTCCTTATTTCTTCTTCCCCATAGTTTTGTTTTATTCTGTTCTGCATTCACTTTTGGAAAATATTTTTAAATGACAAAAAGAGTACCTGAGATAATTTTCAAAAGAGTAATATAATTTTCTTGTGGTCCAGAAAATCAAACACATTATTCTTAGATTTTTCAAATAAACAGAACTAGTTATAGGTGTTTTGACTACCAAATAAAGTCTCTAGTGCTTTTTTCTGGGGCTAGTTTAAGTCAGAAGATTTTTATATTAATTAACGAGACCTAATGTTTTCCTCTGTTTTTAGTGTTTATGGCTTAGAGTTCTCAGGAGACTTAAACTAACTTTCTCTATGAGCTAATAATCCTTTCCAGAATTTGTTAAAAAGAATACAAAAGTTTCATTACCACTTTTCTAGACTTCCCTTCAGCTTTTTGTGAGATACAGATTAATTGATCATCAATGAGATTAAAGACTATTTGTACTAAACAAACTGCTTGTGGCTATAGTGTATCATGTTGTTGAGATTTAGCCCTAAAGCCATAATTCGTCAAGTGGGTTATTACACAAATAAATCAGATCATTACCAAAAATTCATCAGCTGATTTCAATTTTTAGAAACAAATAGTTGTACTGGCCAATTTTTCTCCTTTCTTGTACAAAATGATACACCAAGTAAATGATTGTATGCTTCTATTACCCAGGGCTAATGCTCCTCTCAGACTGTTTCTACATACACTGACTGATATTCTTTGAGGTCCCTAATTGTACATAGTTTGCTTTTACATGAATCCTACAATATTCGCTTTTTTCTTCACCATTGAAAAAGTGTCCTAATTGATGAAATTAATAGGTTTTAATAATATAACTGTATTATATTTCTTGAATTTACGTAATGGAAGCATGTCAGAACAGCTCCATAATGAACCTTGTGCTATCTCCCATCTCAAACTTTTCTCCAAGGTTCTTATTATACAAAAAAATTCATTTACAAACAGAGGGAAAACCACAAAGAGAAAAGGAAAAAAATATTATTCCTAGATAATGAATTACATGCATATAGATATTTGTTTAGGTATGTAGTAATTTTTATATGATGCTCTGAAGATGAAAGAAGTTTGTGCTCATGAAAGGTAAATTATAGAATTCTCATTTTGGTATGAAAAATAAGGTTTTCATTTAAACTTTGATTTCTAGATAAGTCATTGTTATCTAGTAACAAATCAAAACAAAAACCTCAATTCCACAAGCCAAATGCTGTTTCCACAGTTAGGACAACCCACTTCACATTGTAATGGTTCAGAATTTCACCCTAGAATACATTTAATATTTCAACTGGAACACGAAGTGATAACATTATGTCTTCAAAGCTGTCTGTGTCCCACCAGAATGATTGTTTTGTGCAGGCAAATTTTGAGATTTAAGTTTGGGTCTCCACTAGCAAAATAATGTGTGTAACTGTTGATTCTCTCCCTCTCAGAATAAAAATCCCTCTGCATCATTTAATCTAGTAAAATTTAACTTAATATAAAATCACCTAAATTACCTAACTTAGGCAACTTTAGTTCTCAATGTCATTCTAGATGATTGTATTAACACCAGATTTAGAAATGGAAGGGAAAAAAAGCAGTAACCAGTAAACCAGAGACAATAAATCACATGCTGGTCCTTCATTTAATTGGGTCTTTCCAATTAATTCATCCTGTTAGTACAGAATCTATTTTAGTGTGTTCATTAGGCTAACAGGCTAGAAGTTTAGCAATTGTGACAAATGGGAGGCGATATTTGAATTATCACCTTAACCAAAGGAAAACTTTATATCCTAGCTTTGTTTCCCCAGCTGCATGAGGATTCCAAGTATTCATGTTTTAATGGAAGTGTATTAATATATAGTAGATGGGAGCAAGGATAGATGACAGATCATACATCTAGAGGTAAAATGGATCTCATAGGCCAACTAGTCCAACTACCATATTTTAGAGACAGTTGAGGAAATGAACCTAGAAAGTTAAATGAAATGTTTTACATTCAGTCATAGTTAATATTATAGGTGTGATTTAAATGTCATTCTTCCAATTGTGAAGCCATTGCTCTTGTAATTCTGTCTTGCTGTTTCCATCAGTAAGGAAAGCAATGGTTTGTGATATTCCAGCATGTCAAGGATTCATGATTCATCAGTATAGATACTTCTTCCACCCATACTGATTGAAGACTCTCTATGACTTAGTTTATTCTCAGAAAACATTCACATATTCTTTTGCTTGGTCCATATCCAAAGCCTTTTTAGATTGATATAACTTGTCAGAGGTTGTCCTCTACTGAAATAGCTTTCAAAACCCCCCAAATCAATAATATATATAATGGTGTGGCTATAATATAAGCAGGATTTTAGTAGTGATTACTACAACGATTCTTTTAAAATCCTTCTTACAAAATAGTTTCTGGTGGTTATATATGGTAATTCTGTATTTTAATTACTAAAATGTTCATAATAATTTCTAATAACTAAGATTAACATACACTTTTAACATAAAATAAATTAATAATCTATCTCAATATGTTTGTGAATTATTAAGAAAACAAATGTACTTAAAATTTCAAGATGCAGTTATTTAGATTTTGAAGTAGCTCAATATTTCAGCTTTATGTAAGTGAATGGTTCCTTTTTATCTGCATTTTAATAATCAGTAATCTTAAAAAAGTTTTTTATGTTAGCTCTAGGATGAGATTTGATGTATATAGCAGTTAAAGGAAAATTTAGATTACTTATACAGTAGATAAATGGAGAAGGAAATTATTCCCTATGATGTTAGTAATTTCCACTGGAACAAAAGCTTTCTCCAAATTTCTAAAGTGTTTGAGATATTGATCAAAAGGAAAAATAGAAATTTTAGCAAACTACCAATAATTCCCCAGGTTTTTATTCATATAGGCATATTTCTATACAATAGGTATATATATATATATATAT
>NW_025351805.1:0-1100 GCF_016433145.1 Gracilinanus agilis
TTTCACAGGTAAATTGAACAAGATAGTTAAGCAGATAGGTTGCAATCTGCCTCAGTAGAAATGACAACCACATCAGTGAGATCACAGATTCATTTGATTCTTTGCAAAGTGAGACAAAGTCATAGAATCCTTGAAGTCTGCACTGTTCAAAAAACACTCACAGTGTATAAGAAATAATTGTGATGATTCAAATTCCACTTTATATACCAACTGTGTGAATATGAACACACTCAAGTCGTGTCATCTCTGAGTTTCAGTAACCTAATGCATTGAATGGGGATAATAATACAAATGTTATTTGTCCTAAAGAGTTTTTTCAGTCTTATATGGGATTTGATGTATAAAGTGTTTTGTAAAAGTGAAGATGACATATCAAGGTGGGTTATAATTTTTATACTATGGAATAGTGTCTAGATATCCACCCTCAAAGTCAGGAAAAGCTGGGCTTTAATTAAGCCTCTATCACATACTGGCTGTGTGACTGCAAAAGTCATTTAATTTCTCAGTATTTTATTTAGATCTCTAAGGCAAAAAATTGAAGAGAAGATACTAATCTAAACAGTTTTCCTATGAGGCAGTTCCATATTCCAGGTCTAGTTCCTATTTCTACTTTGAAAATACTTTATCTATATATATGTAGTTTTTACTAGTAAAACTTAAGTTCGCTGAAGGCAGGGGGCATTGATTTTTGTCTTAGGATCCCTAGAAATATTTAGGGACTTAATGCCTGATGAAATGAATACACCAAAAATCTCATTTTTCTAATTCAAATCTATTTGATAAGCAACTATAGCCTGTTTTATGAGGCATATAAATTTCCTTAAGGTGCTGTGAAGACTAATTTTTTCCTAAAAAATCATGTTTACTTTAATAACATCCAGACAACAAAACAAATGGGCTTCTGATGAAATGAATTCATCTCTGGTCTTGTGTTTTCTCTCAGAACTTTGAAAAATATAATGAGAATTTCAAAATAATAAGTAGTCATTAATCTGTCTGGGAGAGAAATGGAAAATAGGTTGGGAGGTGAGAGATACAACCTAAAATAGAGAGAGAAAGACACACACACACAAACAGACACACACACACACACACACACA
>NW_025351806.1:0-7594 GCF_016433145.1 Gracilinanus agilis
TTCCCATTACTCCAAATGTATAGAAAAGGATGAGATTTTAACAGTAAGATTGATTCATTTTAATACATTTTTCTCATTGTTCTATTTGAAATACTGAATATATACAGGATAAGAATAATGCCTGGACCTGTGATTTCATTGAAATAGGGAATTCCCTCCTGGAGAAATTCCCTTCAACAATGTAAATCAGCACCTTAACCCAAGGCCAGATGCCAGTGTGAGGCAGAGGAAAGACTTCCTTCTATCTGTTCCATAGTTGTCTATATATTTAGAAATAAAAAATTATTAGATTACCTGCCCTAGTCATACAGCTAGAGAGTGTTTCAGAAATAGTACTTTAACCTGGGAGTTTTCCTAATTGCAAGGTGATTTGGTTCTTCACTTTTCAAAAATTCCCTAATTTCAACAAGTTATATGTTACAATGTCTCTCCACTGGCCAAAGTTGCTTTCTCCAGGGGTGGAGAATAGGATAATAAAAGAAGTAGTTATTAAACTCAAGGAATTTAAATGAGTTTATCTGCTCCAATGTTACCCAACATCCCTGAAATACTTGTCTATCATCTTAAAACTCTCCCCTAAATTCCTTTATCAAAATGCAAGAATCTCAAAGGAAAGAGTACTAATTTTTCTTCTCTATCTTCTTGGTTATCTTCCATCAAGTGCAATTGGTCCTGAAGAAGAAAATAGTTCAAGAGAAACTGGCAAAAAAGAAGAGGTTTCTGAGGCCCTCCTGAGATTATGGATTACGTGGTTCCATACATTTTTTATTCTTCTTTGGAGGGGCTCAGTGGAACTGTAGCTTGTGGTGAGACTAGTTGGCAATATAACACAGATGGTCAAAAGTTAGGTGTTTATCTCTATCCAAAATATTATAGATATATAAGTTATGGAATTTATCTCCTCATTTAAGCAACTGCAGTGGGCTGCATTATTTTTCTATTCTATAATGCTACAGGAGAGGGAAGGTATTTTATAGGAGCTTTTAAAAGTGAAGAGAGGAGAGAAATATTATTCCCAAGGAGAGAATAGCCATAGACAATTCTCAGTGGGCTTCAACACTCAATTGACCCACTTTACTTTTTTTTCCCCAAGTGAGTAAACAAATGGGGAGATGTCTCACCCTTTCTAGCATCAACACTCATTTTTACTATATGAGCCTTAACAGTCTCAGATGGAATTTGAGCTAATGAACACAATTCTGACAATTCTATTCATCCCTCAGAACCAAGGAAAGGATAAACCTTGGTGTCCATGTGGTGTTCCTCTCACACTTAAATTATGGTCAGAATAAAAAATCCCAAGCTAGCCAAAGCTGTGTGGAAGGCCTCAGCTCAACCAAGTTCCATTCAAGAAGTTATAGCTTAGGCACTGCTCTAGGCACTGGGAACAGAAAAACAAAAAACAAAAGTATTCCCTGTCTTCAAGAAAATTACATTTAACTCAAAGAGACAATATTAACATAGTTAGACAGGGGAAGTAGATTAAATTCCCAGGTCAGTTACCATTGCCTATATAACTTGAAACAAGTCACTTAATCTACGTTTTCTCATTTGAAAAATAAAGAGGTTGGTTTGTTTTATTTGACACTATATGTTTGTAATGGGTTTATTTTTCTTGCCCTTTAAGTGTGGATGGGGGTGAAGGGGTGAGAAGGAAATGATGTGGACCTAAAATAAAATAAAATTGAATATTATAAAATGAAATGAAGCAAGTGACCATACTACGAGTGTCTTGAAGTCTCTTCCAGCTTTGGGTCAATAATTCCAAAAAGACACAAATTATTACAGGACCAATTTTTGTCTAACGTGACTTCTGAAGTCATCTAATCCAATATGCTCCTTTCACAGTGAGCAAAGTAAGACCCAGAGAGGCAACGGCACAGAAATAGAATGAGGCAGACTACTGGCTCCCTTAAATAATTATGTATATACCCCTTTATCTATGTTTTAAATTTTTCTGTACATATATTATAACTCCAAATCAAATGAAAATTTATCAAGGGTATAGATGGCTTTGTTTTTGCCTTTGTATCTTCAGAGACTAGCACAGTGCCTAGCACATGGTGAACACTTAATAAATGCTTATTGATTGACTGAATCCAATCATACAACTTTTGAGGTCTTGCCTTGAAATTTGTTCAGTAATTTTCCATCACTTCTTACTCTTCGTGACTCTATTTGGGAATTTTCTTGGTGAAGATACTGCAGGAGTTTGCTATTTCTTTTTCCAGGTCATTTTACAAATGAGAAAACAGACTCAAATAGCATTAAATGACTTGCCCAGGGTCACATAGCTAATAAGTGTCTGATGCCAGATTTGAACTCAGCAAGATGAATCTTCCTGACTTTAGTCCTGAAATTAAACTTGCCATTACCAGTCTTGGGTACTAAAAGATCCAGATTCCAAAAGGGCTTTGCATAGGTCACATTACATCCTTAGCTCTGCTATTGGCTACATTTGTGAACTCTATCTATTATGTAATTAGAATCTATAACCCTAAAACAACCCACTATGATTCCCATCACTCCACTCACCTTCTGTGGTGACATAGACAGGATATAAATTCTGTGAAGTTCCATTTCTCGCCCTCTTGTCTTCCTGTCATGGCTTTGGTGAAGGAGGCTTTTGGAGCAGGTAGAAAAACTTAGTCATGTGGTTCTATTTTGTTAGATAATAAACTATAAAATATAACACATGAAATATTGGTTATTAATTTACATCCTATACTATCTTGATCCATATGAAAATTCCTCCATCTTGTCCTCTATTTCTCAGGTTTTTAAGGATGTGCTCCATAAATAGCTATCATCAACTAACAAGGATGCAACTAAAGGACAGGATGGTTGAGTACTGAGTCCTTGACTAGAATTTAAGATATAGTGGTTCTAGGCTAATCTCTGTCACTATTTTATCATCTGACCTTGGACAAGTTGTTTATGTTCCTTAAGAAGTATTTCATCAGATAATTTCCTAAAATCCCTCCCAATTTCAAAATCTTATAGTATTTTTCCCCACCCACATGTGGTCAGTATGTCACTCTTTGGTAAATACAGAAAAAGAATATCACATGCCCCCCCCCAGTCTTAAGGAGCTTACAATCTAAATTAAAACGTAAATTACATTGATTGCTGAAAATCTCTGACATTGTAGGCTAAGGAAACATTCAATATGGGAATTCTCTTCACTTAAAATACTGAAACTTCTGAGGTCTTAAATTTAAAAATGGAAGGAACCTTCAAGGTCATCTAATCTAACGCCTTCATTTTTATAGACAAGAAACCTGAGCCTTGGATAGACTAAATGATTTATATAAGGTCAGACAAGAGTGAATAGCAACTTGTCTGTGGCTTAAGGCAAAAGGGAATTAATTAACTGAAGCTCAGAGAGGTTGAATAATTTGAGTAGGGCCACACAGCTACTAGAACAGCTATTGGTAAGTGGATAGAGTGCCAGGTGTAAAGTCAGGAAGATCTATCTTCCTGAGTTCAAATCTAGTCTCAGACACTCACTAGCTGTGTAACCCTGGGAAAATCACTTAACCTTGTTCACTTCAGTTTCCTCATCTGTAAAATGAGCTGGCAAAGGAAATGGTAAGCCACTCCAGTATCTTTGCCAAGAAAACCCCAAAAGGGGGCAGAGTCAAGATGGCCACTTAGAAGCAGCCAAAGTCCAGACCTCTGTGAAAACCCTTCCACACCAATCAAAAACAAAGTGTTTCAAGGGGACAGAAAACCAAATCTAACAACAAGACAGAGGCAGGGGGCCCTCCTGCTTGATTCCATTTAAAAGGTACGCTGAGAAGTCTGAATTCTCAGGTTTAAGGGAAAAGGAAGAAGGGAGGTCCCAGGGCCCCTTCCCCACCTACTGTGCTGAGTCTCTGGAAGTCTCTGGAATCTCTGGGTGAGGGATCCAGCCTTGCTGCCGCAGCTATGCCAGACTCGGAGCTCTAACCACAGCCAGCAGGGAGGCAGCTGGAAGAGAGGTGCAGAGGGGAGGAGGACAGCCTGGTCCCAGACAAATGTAAACAAGGAAAAAAAATGTCTCTACATGTAACTGAAATAAATAAATATCTTAAAAGAAAACTCCAAAGGAGGTCATGAAGGGTTGGACATGATTAGATAATATAGCTACTAAGAGCCAGAGGTGGGATATGAAACTAGGTCTTATTGACTCCGAGATCAATACTCTATCCTCTACAGTCCACCTGCAAAATAATGGCAAGTAATATCAGACAGTAGGATCATTAGATCATAGATATACAGTTGGAAGATATTTTAGAATTCATTTAGTCCAACCCCTTCCTTATATAAGTGAGGAAATCAAAGCCTAGAGTGGGTCAAGGCTGCCTCCTATATAAGGTGCTCTGAAATTCCTGGCTTTAACCTCTTAAACTGGACTAAATCTTTTGAGAAATCTTTATAAATTCTACCCAGGTCCTAGCACACTGCTCAATTCATGGTAGATACTTAAAAATACTTCTTCATAAACTGATTGATGTTTCAGAGGTGTGTAAACAATAAATTATAGCTTTATGGACTATATATTACTCATTGACCTGGAAGATAAAGAAGTCCTGATATAGGACCATAGATGAAGATTTGGAAGGGACCTCAGAGGTCATATAATCCTACCTTTTCATTTTATAAATGAGGAAACTGAGGCTCAATGAGGTTGAGTGACCTGTTTGAGGTGGCCTAAGTAGTAAACACAGGACCTCAGATTTGAACTAACTGTTATGACACCAGAGCCAGTGTTCATAGTACTTTTCCATGGTTCCTATATACTATGTCTTCCAGAATGGGACTAAGACTCTAGAGCAGTGATGGGCAAACTTTTTAAAGAGGGGCCAAAGGAAAGGAAATGCTCATCTCTCAGTTTGTTTCTAAGGCAGCTCTTGCGAAGTTTCATTGTATTGTATCCTGCTCATTGTATTGGTCAGATTAGGAATAATGTCTTGCAGAGGGATAGAACATTTCAGGGGGCCACATCTGGCCTGAGGGCCATAGTTTGCCCATCACTGCTCTAGAGCATTTAAGTGACCCAGACAATAAGTAAGTACTATCAGAATTCATCGAAGACAAAAATCAGTGAATAGAGCAAAAATAGTGAAGAAAAGGATTCAAAGAGGAGGTGGAACTTCAACTATACCTTGAAGGATGAGTAAGCCCCATGAAATAACAGAGAAAGAGAATGATAACACTCAGAAGGGAAAAAATACAATTATTTTTATAGTATTTGAGCCTTCATATATTTGAAAAGTGAATTCCCTTAAGGAGCTTTTATAATCAACTAACTTGGAGATTTAAAAAAAAACCTTTCCTTAATGAAATTTTTTTCTCTTTGTTATTTGTTAAATTTCCAATGAAAAACTTCCTCATTGTGTTAAAGGAAATATGGATTGGTAAAAAAAGGTCAGAGGACCTGGGTTCATTCTTCTGGGGCATATTACAGACTCTCAGAGGTAAGTTTCCTCAGTTGTAAAATCAAGATAATATTAATCCAATCACTAACTATTTTATAACCTTGAAGTGATTACTAAATGGCACAAGGAATATAGGTATTTTATAGTCCTCAAGGCATATGCATTCTTATCATCTCAGTCACTGAATCTTTGAGGATGTTTTGGGAGTTAAAAAGAAAAACAGATCAGATGCATTTTCAAGTAGCAGAAATCTCATCTTTTCAGAAAGTACTCTAAGTAAAAGGGAAGATAAATACAGCTAATTGAACCAAATTGTTTCCAAATGAACTACTTTTTAGAGTTGTTCATAAAGGGACAACAGTCTTCAAACAAATCACCATGTAGATTTTTGGCAGGGCAGGACCATGAATAATTTGTTTCTTTAATTAACTCAGATTTATTAAATAATTTGCCTTCTCTTAAATTAGACTATATTTCCATCTGAGAAACTACCAATTTATGAGTTTTCCATTATCATTAAAAAGGCAATAGGATATAAATTCTGAGTATTATGAAAGTCGACTGCAAAAAAGTAGAAAAAGAAGGGACTTCAGAGTGAAGAGGACCTGGATTTGGGGGTAGTTTTAGGGTATTAAATCTTTCTTCCCACTACAAGAACTTTAAATTTTTTTAATCTTTTGTCTGCTAAAGCTTAGGATCCAGGACATTTGGGACACACATTTGACACAGTGGCCATAGCATTGTGAGTAGAAAGTTGGTCTCAGAGGCAGGGAGACCTATGGTTACTGACCAAGTCTTAACCTCTGACATATACTGACTGTATTTTTCTGGATAAGTCATTTATCTTCTCAGTGTTCTTGACAATTCTTAATGACTACAAGGCACGAAAAAAGATGCTGACTTTCATTGATAGATCAAAATCCCCCCATTCAGGAGTTTCTTAGAGCAATGCAATCACAGGTCAAGTCCTGAGTCCCAGTAGATGTGCAAGGGTCAAGTAATCACACTGTCAAAGCAAAAGTAAACTAACCTTCAACCAGGAGCCATTGGAGTGTACAGTAGCTGGTATGAGGGGCATGGGCTAGAGAGTTAGCCTCAGGGTCAGGATCAATCGATAAACATGTATTATTTATTACTATGTGCCAGGCACTAAGTGAAAGTATTGGGAAGAGAGACAGCCTCAGAATTAGAAAGAACTGGGTCCCAGTCTTGCCTCTGTCACATATTAACTATATCAATTAATCTCTCAGCACCCCAGGTAACTCAGTCAACAAGTAACAGAAGAATTGCCTATATAGACCATATGAGAGAAAATTGAGCCTATTACTCAATCATCCTGCCTTGAGTTAGGGGAGACTCATCTTCATGAGTTCAAATCCAACCTCAGACACTTATTAGCTGTGTGATCCTGGGCAAATCACTTAACCCTTTTTGCCTCAGTTTCCTCATCTGTCATATCATCTGAAGAAGAAAATGGCAAAACCATTCCAGTATCTTTGCCAAGAAAACCCCAAGTGGGGTTACAAAGAGTTAGACATGACTGAAAATGACTGAACAATAACAAATAGGGAAGGAAATAAATAAAGTAGGATGTAGAAGGTCCCACCTACTCTAGAGATTTCTGCCCACATAAAAGGTAAAGAAAGTTGAGTGGCCAGATCTGTTGTCAGCACATTCTATGGACTATATATAGGTAGGTTGTCGCTACCCTCTCTCATTTAGACAATTATATTAATGCTACCCCATTAAAGTATGGAGTTTCAGGCTTTGAAGAAAGACATTCCTTTAACCCAGAGATTAAAGGAGGTTTAATGAGGCGGAGTCATACCCCTAGAGAAGACAAGTCTATTCCAGCTAAAATAGAATCACTAGTTCTTAAGAAGATACAGAGGTGGTACAATGGATAGAGAACCAGGTCTAGAGAGAGGAGGTCCTGGGTTCATATCTGATCTCAGATACTTCCTGCCTGTGTAGCCACAGGTAAGTCCCTTAATCCCAATTGCCCAGTCTCTCCCACTCTTCTTGTTGTTGATTTTAAGAGGTAAGGATTTTAAATAATAATAATAATAATAAAGAATAGAGTATCCTTACCAGATTTCAAGGCTCTCCCATTCCCCTGCCTACACACACACACACACACACACACACACACACACACACACACACACACA
>NW_025351807.1:0-4771 GCF_016433145.1 Gracilinanus agilis
CAGGAGAATGTCTCACTAGGGTAAAGGTGAGCTGAGGCAGCACAGCATCTATGAGATCCAGCAGAACTTGCAGCAGCCCAACACGACCCAACTCTGCCAGAGGCATTGAAGCTGCAGAACAGAAATGAGATGAGCCCAGCCCAAGACACTCCACACAAGTAGAGAAAGCAGAGAAGGAAGGAAACCTACAAACTCTCATGTGGAAGCAGAACTCTGGGGGAACTACAATAACCTGCTCACTCCAACACATCAGCAGAACCCAGAGCAGAGGATCTGCCACTTGGCAGAGGCAGGGAAGCAGCAGAACAGGACCACCCCAGCCCACAAAATAACAGGGAAACTAGAAATATGTGGTGCTGAATATAGCTAGACAAAGCATTTGCAAACCTCTCCAGATCAGGCTAGCAGGGCTACCATCTCCACAGACACACTATGAGGAACAAGAGCAACTGGTCTTACCCCAAATACCAGAAAATAGTACTCTTCAAGGTTGGAGCAGTGCACCCTCTATCCCAGGAGCAGAGAAGGACTTCAACAGATAGATAATATAATGGGGGAAGGAGGGACAACTAGAAAAAATGAGCAAAAGACCAAAACAAAAAAAAACATGACCTTAAAAATACTTTAGTGATAAGGAAGACCAAAATACAAACTCAGAAGAGGACGACAATACCAAAAAGGAAACTTGTGAAGTTTCAAAGGAAAGTATGAAAGGATATTAAGTCTCAAAATAACCCCTGGAAGAACTTGAAGTTTAAACACCAAATAATAAGAGAATTGACAGAAAAACTCAACAGTTAGGGAAAAAATTTCACTAAAGAAATCAAACTAGAATAGGCCAAAAGGAAAGGTAGGCACAAAAATACCTTGAAGAAAATAACTCCCTAAGGAACAGAATGGACCAAATGGAAATGGAGGCAAAAAAAGAGAAAAACTAAAGGCAACTCTTTAAAGACTAGGAGTGGCCAAATGAAAAAAGAAACACAAAAACTTGAGGAAGAAAATAAGTTCCTAAAAATTAGAATTGGATGAATAGAAGCTAATTAAACCACAAGACATTAGGAAACAATAAGACAAAATTAAAAAAAAAGATACAATTTAAAATATCTCAATGGAAAAAATGACTGACCTGGAAAATAGATCTAAGAGAGATAATCTAAGAATCACTGGGATACCTAAAAATCATGATCAACAAAAGAGCCTGAACTAGAAATCATCAGGGAAAAATGCCTTGGTATCCTCAGACAAGAGAGAGAAATAAATTTAAGAATCCCATCAATTCACTCCTGAAAGAAACACCAAAATAAAATATCCCAGGGCTATTACAGCCAAATTCTAGAATTCCCAGAACGAAGGAAAGGTACTATAAGCTGCCATAAGGAAACAATTCAAATAATATGGAGTCACAATCCAGATTACACAGGACCCAGTAGCTTCTACATTAAAGGACTGGAAGGCATGGAATATGATAGTCCAAAAAGCAAAGAAAATAGGATTACAACCTAGATTAATCTACCCAGGAAAACTGAGCATAATCTTCCAGAAGGAAAATGACATTTAATGAAATAGAGGAATTTAAGACTTTCCTGACTGAAAAACCAGAACTGAAAAGAAAATTTGAAGAACAACTTCACTCCTCAAGAGAAGCATAAAAAGGTAACGTGAAAACTTAAGGTTTTTGATAAAGCTGAATTGAGGGCTTTCATACCTGGGAAGGTGATAATTGAAATAATCAAGATATATATGATACTTGAGAAAGGTAAGGTACTTGAAGTATACAAGATACCTAAAGTACCTAAGATACTTAAGAACTATATCACTATCAGAGCAATGAAAAGGAGTATACATAGAAATAAGGAAGGAAGCTAAATAAGATGGGTTGATACCCCCACACACACAAAAAAGAGGAATGGGAAGGAGGAACACATGGGGAGACAAGAAAAGGAGAAACGGAAGCGGGTAAACCACCTCTCATTAAGAGAAACATAAAAAGATGGAGAGTGGGGTGATGGCTGTGCTTGAACTTTACTCTCATAAGAACTAGTTCAAAGTGGAAATAATTCCCACACTTAGCTAGAAAAAACTACTCTACCCTGGAGAATAAAGGAGGGAGGTGAGGAATGAACAAAAAGCACGGTGAAATGGGGAAGTGGTCATTGAAAACAAACATCTGTGAACAGGGAAAGACTAAGAAGAGAGAGAAGAAGAAACGGGGAAAATAATATGGAAGGAAACACAATTAGTAATTATAACTGTGAATGTGAAGGGAATAAACTTACCCACAAAACAGAAAAGGATAGCAGAGTGGATTAAAAATAAGAATTTCATAATGTGCTGTCCTTCAGAAACATATTTAAAACAGAAAGACATACACAGAGTGAAAGTAAGAAACTGGAGGAGAATCTACTACACCTCAACTAAAGTAAAAATAGTAGAGGTAGCAATCATGATCTCAGAGAAACCAAAAGTAAAAATTAATGTAATCAAAAGAAATAAGGAAGGAAATTACATCATGATAAAAGGTACCATAGACAATGAAACAATATCAGTATTAAACATATATGCACCAAATGGCATAGCATTCAGATTCTTAAAGGAACAGTTTTGTGAGTTACAGGAGGAAATAGATAGTAAAACATTATCAGCAGGGGACCTCAACCTTTCCCTCTAAGTAGATAAATCCAAAAAAAAAAAATAAAATAAACAAGAAAGAAGTTAAGGTAGTAAATAGAACTTTAGAAAAGTTTAATATGATAAGCCTCTGGAGAAAAGTGAATGGAAATAAAAAAGGAATATACTTTTTTCTCTGTAATACATGGAACCTTCACAAAAATTGGCCACATGATAGGGCATAAAAACTTCACAATCAAACATAGAAAAGCAGAAATATTAAATGCACACTTTTTGGACCATAACATAACAAAATTATACTCAAAAAGGGCAGCAGAAAGTCTAACAATTAATTGGAAACGAAATAACCAGATCCTAAAGACTGATTAAGTCAAAGAATAAATCATAGAAACAATCAACAATTTCTTTAAAGGAAATATCATTGAGGAGACAACATATCAAAATTTATTGAATGTAGCCAAAGTAGTACTTAGAGGGAAATTTATATCTATAAATGTCTACATCAATAAACATAAAGAGCAGATCAGTGAATTGGGAATTCAACTAAAAAACTAGGAAAAGAACAAATTAAAAATCCCCAATTAAACACTAAATTGGAAATCCTGAAAATCAAGGGAGAGATTAATAAAATCAAAAGTAAGAAAGCCATTGAACTAATAAATAAGTTGGTTTTATGAAAAAATAAATAAAATAGATAAACCATTGGTTAATTTGACTTTATAAAAAGAAGAAAACCAAATTACCAGTATCAAAAATGAAAAAGGTGAAATCACAACCATTGGAAGTCCTTTTGCCCAACTATATGCCAATATATCTGACAATCTAAGTGAAATAGATGAATACTTACAAAAATATAAACTACAGAGATTAACAAAAGAGGAAACAGAATACTTAAGCAACTCTATCACAGAAAAAGAAATTGAACAAACCATCAAAGAACTCCCTAAGAAAAAGATCCCAGGGCCAGATGGATTCACAAGTGAATTCTACCAAACATTCAAAGAACAACTAACTCCAATACAATATAAACTGTCTAGAATAATGAGAAGGAATCCTTCCAAACTCTTTTTATGACAGAAATATAGTATTGATATTTAAACCAGGAAGAACTAAAACAGAGAAAACTATAGACAAATTTCCCTAATTAACATTGTTGCAAAAATTTTAAATAAAACACTAGCAAGGAAATTACAACATTATAGCACATAAATCATATACCATGGATCAGGTAAGGTTCATGCCAGGAATGCAGGAATGGTTCAACATTAGGAAAATCATCAGTATAATTGATCATATCAATAATGAAACCAATAGGAACCACATGATTATTTCAATAGATGCAGAAAAAGCATTTGACAAAGTACAACACTTACTCCTTATAAAAACATTAGAAGATATTGGAATAAATGGAACTTTCCTTAAAGCAATAAATGGTATCTATCTAAAACCATCAGTAAGCATTAACTCTAATGAAGATAAACTAAAACCCTTCCCATTAAGATCAGCAGTAAAGCAAGGATGCCCATTATCACCATTCTTATTTAATAATGTATTAGAGATACTCACTCTAGCAATAAGAGCAGAAAAAGAAATTGAAGAAATTAGAACAGGCAATGAAAAAAGTTATCTCTTTTTGAAGATGATATGATGGTATAATTAACAACTTCTGCAAAGTTGCAGGATACAAAACAAACTCAGATAAATCATCAGCATTTCTGTTTACCACTTACAAAATCCAACAGCAAGAGTTAGAAAGGGCAATTCTATTCAAAATAACCATAGACAATATATAATACATAGGGTTATGCCTACCAAAACAAACCCAGTAACTATATGAACACAATTACAAAACACTCTTCACACAAATTAAGTCAGACCTAAACAATTGGAAAAACATTAGTTGCTCATGGATAGGCTGAGCCAATATAGTGAAAATGACAGTCCTTCTTAAGTTAATTTGCCTATTCAATCCCATGCCAATCAAACTGCCCCAACATTATTTCATAGAATTTTTTTTTAAATTCATCTGGAAGAACAAAGGAAGGAAGCCTGGCCAAACTATACTATACTATACTATACTATACTATACTATACTATACTATACTATACTATACTATACTATACTATACTATACTATACT
>NW_025351808.1:0-1486 GCF_016433145.1 Gracilinanus agilis
GGCCTCAGTAAGATCTAATTATCTGTATTCCTATGTGGAGAAATCCTATGTATAATTCTCTGTAGTGAACTCTATTCACTATTATAGTAATCAGAAGAATAATTCATAGGGAGAGGGTGGAATACTGAATGGTCTAAGATGAAATGGGGGGTGGGAAAGAGGGGGGTGAATAGCAGGAGACACCAAGAGAAACTTGAGAAAATGAGAAAAATAAGATATTCTATTACATAAAAAAGAGGGCATGGGAAGGGGAAGAGACAAATACTATTATAAGAAGGAGAGGAAGAGAGCATTAAGAGGTAATATTTAAACCTTACTCTCAGTGTAATCAACCTGGAGAGGGAAGAGTAGCTATATTATCCATTGGGATAAAAAACTCTATCTAACCCTACTGAGAAAGTCAGAAGGGATAAACCAAGGGGAGCAAGGGAGTGGGGAGGTCAAAAAAGGGAGGGGAGAAGAAGGGGGAGGGAATTTATTAGGCCATTAAAAATAAAAAGAGGGGAATCATAAGGGAGGGGGTAGAAAGGGAAGTTAATCAAGGGAGGGGATAAGGGATATCAGCTTAAAGCAAACCACTGGTTTAAAAGGAATTAGTGTAAGAAGAAGGGATGGGACTACGGGAAGATACAAAAATTTGAGCGAATGCACAACTGATAATTATAACTCTGAATGTGAATGGGATGAACTCACTCATAAAATGGAAGCAAATAGCAGATTGGATTAGAAAACAAAATACTATCATATGTTGTCAACAAGAAACACATATGAGGCAGGTGGATATACACAAGTTTAAGGTTAAGGGCTTGAGCAAAATCTTTTGGGCTTCAAATGAGAAAAAGAAGGCAGGAGTGGCAATTGTGATTTCAGACAAAGCCAAAGTAAAAATAGATATGATTAAAAAAGACAGGGAAGGTCATTACATCCTGATTAAAGGCAGTATAAACAATGCGGAAATAACACTGTTCAATATGTATGCACCAAGTGGCATAGCATCCAAATTCATAAAGGAGAAACTGGCAGAGCTCAAGAAGGAAAGGCAGAGATTAATGAATTGGGCATGCAACTAAAAAGATTAGAAAGTGAGCAAATTAAAAATCCCCTGATGAAAACTAAATTAGAAATACTAAAAATCAAGGGAGAAATTAATAAAATTGAAAGTAAAGGAGCTATTGAATTAATAAATAAGACTAGAAGCTGGTAATTTGAAAAAAAAAACAGATAAAATAGACAAAGTACTGGTCAATCTAATTAAAAAAAGAAAGAAGAAAACCAAATTGACAGCATCAAAGATGAAAAGGGAGACCTCACCTCTAATGAAGGGGAAATTAAGGCAATCATTAAAAAGCATTTTGCCCAATTATATGACAATAAATATAACAATTTAGGAGATATGGATGAATATTTACAAAAATATAAATTGCCTAGATTAACAGCAGAAGAAATAGAATACCTAAATAATCCCATATCAGAAAAAGAAATTGAA
>NW_025351809.1:0-1880 GCF_016433145.1 Gracilinanus agilis
AGTCCAAGAAAGTCTATAGCTTACTCACAATCACAAAGCAAGTAAATATCTGAAGTGGGATTTGAACTTTGATCTTCCTGAACCTAATGCTTATCCTCTATCCACTGCAGGCTACACTTCCTTAGTCCATTTATATTTCGTTATGTGGAAGCAAAAGTCTTTATAAAATATAATTTGATATAGTAGTGCTGTGAAGAGGTAGTGTCAATGACTCCATTTTCAAATTTTCATTTTAATTGCCTTCCTGCCCCTCCCCTCCAAATCACTGAGTGTTCTACACCGAGGAAAGTACAAATAACAAAAGTATGAAATGCCCAAAACTACCTCCTCTTTGGTGAATTATCAGACAATGCAGATTTCTTGGAACTCTTTCTTTAGTTTTCTTTTAGAATGAATTTGAACTGGAGGTTATATATTGTGGAGTATATAGCTCTATTTTCAGTATGGCTTTATTTTTCTCAGCTTTTACTGCTGCTTTCTGAAATAGCTCCTTGAAATAGTGTACCAAACTAATGTGAAATTCAGTGAAAGTCAGTTGAATCCAGGAATGGAAGCAAAAGTCCCAGAAATCTGGGAAACAAAACCATTCTGACCAAAATTCGCAAAATCATACTCAAATACTGTCAGATTGGCTAGTGATGTCATTGATTCAGAGATTCCCTCAAAGATTCTAATTCATCTGTGTCTGACCCTGTGGAAGAATTCTTCTCCATGTCCTCCCCAAATTTCACCAGAGAGGGTCAACCTAACATCCTAGATGACTTCCTCCATTTCTGATATTATCAGCTCTTTTGGACATAGGTCCACTTGTTGAGAATTGGATTAAAAATCTCACTTTTGGAGTCTTATAGTCAAATGAAAGATTATAGCTATTCTAAATATTGGGTGATTCTTAACACTTCCTATTCCCTTTCCAGGCACTATAGAAAGAAACTATATAGGATTGCATAAGAGGGTTATTTTGTATTTTGTTCTACTTTTCATTGTTTCTTTATTGCTGTGGCAAATATAAAATAACCAGTTGTAGAAACTTGAAATTGGAATGTAGCCAGGGCTCATGTAGGTGACTCACCCCTACCCAATGCATGAATCTCCTTTACAACATACATGACAAGTAGTCGTAGCCTTTTCTTAAAGAACTGCAGTGATGGAAAACTCTCTGCTTACTCAGGAAGTCCACTCCATTTTGGGATATTTTCTTTGGTAGTTTTTCTTTATGTTGTCAAAATATACCTTATAACATCCTCCAGCATCAATAATAATGTAATGGGTAAGTGTATTTCCCCACAGTAACAGACAAGCCTGTCTGGCTAATAGTCAGAAATATGAGAAAATGAAAGGTTTATACCCTATAAGCTGACTATAAATCTTGGCTGCCTCCTCTCCCATTTCTGCCCAGGGTTCGGTCCCTGTGGTTGATGGATGTAGCTTCTACTTACTGGCCACCCCACGTCCTCATCTTTCTAGCATTCAATATTTCAGGGTCCTGGTTAAATAAATAGCTTAATTAGGTTAGGAAAAGCAAGATGTGTTAGATATGTGTGTCATACTTCATGAAGCTTCTCATCTCCTTTCCCTGCTCTAATCATCAATTCCAGACTCCTTTGTTGTGAGAAGCATAAATCAGTTTGTTCATTTCCTTCATGTGTACCTCCTGTCTTAACCAGTACAGACACAATGTACTGGGTGATGTCTGTCATTCATAGCATTTTCTAGAGAAATGGGTACTTATTGGACCAAGAGCTAGATTTCTCTGCCTTAGTCAAAATCTCTGATTGCTGAGTGAGGGAAGGAAAGGGAAGGGAAAGGAAAGGAAGAAAAGGGAAAGGAAAGGAAGAAAAGTGAAGAGAAGGGAAGGAGGAAGGGAAGGAGGAAGGGAA
>NW_025351810.1:0-4514 GCF_016433145.1 Gracilinanus agilis
TAAATATATATATGCTTATATATATGTACATATAAATATACATATCTAAAGAGCTTGTGACTTTGAATTATTATTCAACTAACTCATGTTTTAAAATTCATATTTCTGAATTTTTAATTTTCAGAATTGATATTTTTTGTTCATGTGGCATTTTAATTGTTTTTGTCATTCTTTTTAATAGCACACTTACTTAATTTGTCTTTTGCTTCTTTCTGATTTTGTCTCAAAATTTTTTTGAAGATAATCTTATTCTTATAATATCATTTTATAGAACTGTTACTTGTTTTAATGACTGTTATTTGACTATGCATTTTTGATATTATTTTGTCTCTAAGTGTGACTGATTTAACCACATTATTCTCATTGATGAATTTTAATCTGTTCTGGTAAATAAACAAACAAGTAAAAGGAGAAATGTTAACATGCTAACATTTATCTCTTTCTGTAATTGTTTTTGTTCCCCATTTCAGAAAAAAATGATATTTTTAAAAGAAATTTTGGAAAAATAAAGAATGTGTATATATTTTATAATTCTATTTTGTAGTCACACAGGATCATGTTAAATTTTGTAAAAAATATATATTGGTTAGAATTGTCTAATTCTAAAATAGTTACATCAAAGTCCCCAAATTATTATTTTGCTTGTTGTTATTTCCCATTTCCATCAAATATTCCTTTTATATTTTTATGTTATGCCATCTGATATATATATATTTATATTTATTTTATTTCACTTTGTATTATATCATTAAGATTAATCCAATTTCTTGAGCTATTCCTTTTTGTGATTTATATTTTTATTGTTGCTTTAACTGAAACTATGATTGCCACTCGTGCTTTCATTTAGCTTTAATAAATACTATTTCAGTCCTTTATATTAACTTTGATTTAATCTTTTATTTAAAGTAAAGATTATACATATGAGACCAATAATAAATAGATGGGAGATTATGGGACTACCCAAATGAATTATAGAACAGAAAAAGAAGAAAGTATAGGTCAGAGTATTGGGCGACATTTATGTTTAGTAGGCATAACTCGGTTCCAGCAAAGGAGTTTTAGGAAAAATTAGGCAAGTAGGAGAACCAGAAAAAGAATAGTGCTCCCCACTCAAAAAACACTAAAGAGAAGAGACTACTAAGGAGTAAATGATGATTAAGAGTGACAATAGCTACAGAAAGGTCAAGAAGGAGAGGAGTTGAGAAAAGATCATTAGATTTGATTATTAAGTAATTATGTGTACCTTTGGATAGAAGAGTTTTAATTAAATAATGAAGATGGAATCCAGCTTGCATAGAGTTAAGAAAAGGGGCGGGGGAATGAATGGAAGCCTTAATTAAAATGTGCCTTTTTAGAGAATTTATCCACAAAGAAAGGAATGATATAGAATGAAGGGTGTGAAGGATGGGTAAAATTTTTTTAAGGATAGGGTGACAAGCTTATTATAGTACAGGCTAACAACAGGCATATGGAACTGGCTTGTATGAATGTATTTGAAAGATGTTTACCTCCAGACAGTCTACAACTATTACAATGGAGGGGAGGATGAGAGGCATTATATATAAATGGGGTAGATAGAGAGAGGGTAGACTAGAGCAAGATCACCTGAGTCTTGCCACCTAGCTAGATATTGTACCACCTTTATAACAGTGCCCAGGCAGGATCCTTCAGGTCAGTAGATGGTATCCCTTCAGGACCCACCTGGGGTTGATTAATGACTCTATTAGCCTTGGATACGTTTATCTAACTGTGTTGCTCCCTTCCCAGAGAAGTGATGAAACAACCACTCCAGGAAGGTACTTGAATAACTTTATCTATATTTTAGCAAAGAAGGAATATTGGGAAATGGAAAGAGGAATTGGGAAACCCTAAACTAATGTTCATAATAGTAATCCCTCAGAGCTGTAGGCAAGTGAGTGATTCTGGCTTGTTATTAGCTCCTCTGGCTCAGCCTGGCCACAGCCAAACCAGAACAAACAAGCTGCTGCTTGATGTCTTTCAGCTTTTTCTTCTTGCCAGATGTTGTTATGCCTTTGCAGCCTTCAGGTACCACCCCTTTTCCACCCACTTCTTCTTCTCCTGCCCACTTCCCAGATCCCTCCCAGCCCCCGGGATACCCAGATATCTACAGATGATTTGAATTCCTAAATATCTAGGGGCAGTAGAATAAGAAGTTTCACGGTCTGGATACAGGTTGGCAATGTTAGTCAGGTACAAGACAGGAGTTCTTGCAAGGTTGAGCCAAACAAGTCACAAATCCCAATAGACCAGGATCCACAGATCTCAGGTCCAAGGGAAGTGAAAGGAAAGGAACCAAAAGCCAGGGCTGCCAGGGTATTTACACCCCTCTGGCCAACCGCTTTCTCCCCTGTCCTCATGGCCTCTGGAAACATTCTGATGTCCAACGGACCCACCTGTCAATCAACAGTGTGGACTCTCTGCTTCCAGAGTTTCACTATAACAGGGGTGATGACAGCCAATGTTTTAACCTCACTCTTTTCAGAATTGGCTCAGAGAGGGAACAACAACCATAATCATTGTGGTATAGAATCCTATATTACTCTATAGAGAAGTAGGAGAGGAATAAGATAGAGGGTAGGAAGGGGAGTAAAATAAGGGGTGGGGAATGGGGAAAGGTATGATTAAAATCAAAACACTTGTAAGAATGGACAGAGTGAAAGAATCAAAAGGAAAAAATAAGATGGAAAGTAAATCACAGATATTAATCATAACTGTGAATATAAATGGGGTGAACTCACCATAAAATGGAAGTGGATAGCAGAGTGGATTAAAAACTAGAACACTACTGTATGCTGTTTTTAAGAAACACATTTGAGGCAGGGAGACACATAGGGTAAAAGTAAGGAGATGGAGAAGAATCTTTTGTGCTTTAGCTAATGTAAAAAAGCACGAATAGCAATCATGATCTCAGACAAAGCTAAAGCAAAAAATAGCTGTAATTAAAAGAGACAAGGAAGGAAATTATGTCTTGATAAAATTTTCTATATACAATGAAGTAATATAAGTACTAAACATATTTGCACCAAATGGTATAGCCTCTAGATTTTAAAAGGAGAAATTAAATGAGATTCAGGAGGAAAAAGATAGTAAAATTATGCCAGTGGGAGCCCTTAACTTTCCTCTCTCAGAACTTGATGAATCTAACCAAAAAATAAATAAGAAAGGAAGGAAGGAAGTAAATGAAATTTTAGAAAAGTTAGATTTAATAGACCTCTGGAGAAAACTGAATGGGGATAAAAAAGGAATATATCTTCTTTTTAGCAGTACATGGAATATACAAATAAAAAAACCATGTACTAGGTCAAAAAAATCTCACAACCAAATACAGAAAAGCAGAAATAATAAATACATCCTTTTCAGATCATAATGCAATATAAATTATAATCAATTGGGGTCCATTGAAAGACAAATTAAAAATTAACTAGGAAAATAAATAACCTGATTCTATAAAAAGGGGTGGGTCAAACAACAAATTCTAAAAATAATCAATGATTTTATTAAAGAGAATTGCAATAAGGAAACAACTTTTCATAATTTATGTGATGTAGCCAAAAGTAGTACTTAGGGGAAGTTATCTATCCCTGAACACTTATATCAATAAAATATAGGGAAAGTAGATCAATGAACTAGGCATGCCATTAAAAAATATAGAAAAAGATGAAATTAAAAGCCTCCAAATAATGACTGAATTGGAAATCCTAAAACTAAAGGAAAAATTAATAAAATTGAAATTAAGAGAACAATAGAAATAATAAGACTAGGAATTGGTTTTACAAATTAAAAATTAAAATAGAGCATTAGTTAATATGAGTTTAAAAATAAAGAAGAAAATAAAATTACCAGAATAAAAAAATAAAAAGAGAGAATTAATCAACAATGAAGAAGAAATTAAAGCAACCACTAGAAACTATTTTGCCCAACTATGACAATAAATCTTACAATCTGGGTAAACAAGATGAATATTTACAAAAATATAAATTGCTCTGATTAACAAAAAAGGAAATAGAATACTTAAATGACCTTATCCTAGAAATAGAAACAAACCATCAAAGAAGTACCTAAGAAAAAGTTCCTGGAATCAAAGGGATTCACCAGTTAATTCTATCAAACATTTAAAAAGCAATCAATCCACCTACTATATACACTGTTTGGCAAAATAGGCAAATAAAGAGTCTTACCAAATTCTTTTTATAACCCAAATATGATGCTAATACCTCAGGAAGAAGAAAAACTGGGAAATAAAATAACAAACCAATGTCTTTAATGAATATTGATGTAAAAAAATCTTAAAATAATAGCAAAGAGGGGGGCAGCTGGGTAGCTCAGTGGATGAAGAGTCAGGCCTAGAGACAGGAGTTCCTAGGTTCAAATCTGGCCTCAGACACTTCCCAGCCATATGACCCTGGGCAAGTCACTTGACCCCCATTGCTAGCCCTTATCACTCTTACCAATACACAGTATTGACTCCAAGACAGAAGGTAAGGGTTTAAATT
>NW_025351811.1:0-2422 GCF_016433145.1 Gracilinanus agilis
AATATATACATACTTACATATAATTATTGTATATTTTTAGCAAATATATTTATTTCCTGGGCTATTTATCCAGCTCCATGTCTTAATCTGTCCAATATAGACTTTTATCCACTTTGCTTTTCTTCAGTGGAGAAGGCTAGGATAATCTCTTTTGAATGGCTGTGGATGTCACTGGAGTGTGCAATTAGCATAGTGTCATCTGAGAATGGGAACATTTCAAGAAACTTGCTATTAATGGGGAATTGCTTTTTCTATTTAGACCCTGCACAGAACATTCTCTATTCTTCTGGCAACCACTTTTGCAGGCTTGTCCTTACTGACATGAAATTAGGATATCCATCCAAGCTGAATGACTGCCGCATCGCACACAGGTTCACGAGGCACAAAACCACCTGTGTTTCTCCATCCATCAAAATAGGATGTCTCCTACTTTGTCTCTTGGTTCTGCACACCAGCAGGTGAAGTGTCTTACAGCTTGGGAATTGTTAGAGCCTTGCAACCCAACACTAGGAATTTTACTAACACATTAAAATCAATCAGCTCACTCTGCTCATCTTCACCCCTACTCTTACCCCTACTTATCCATCCCTCAATAGGTACCCACATCAGGAAATGAACAGGATTTACGATATTTACTAGTCGCCTGGCATAAATAATTGTTAAATGGCTTGCCAAGAAATGTCACCTACCTTTCTGAATTATTCATACTGAGATTTCTTATTTTTTGCAAGTAAAAGGTTAATTTTAATTTTTAAAAAAGATATCATAGAGTCTTGGAATTCCGTCGAGCAGAAGCAAAATAAGTTATCTCTAAAATGACAAATCTGTCCTAATTTTAAAAACTATTGGTAATAGCCAAAATCCATATTCTTCTTTGAGATAGTTCTATTCGGGGGGAGGGGAGGGAAGAAATGTGGGAATTGTCTCAGAAAGTTACAAGTTGTTTTTTTTTTAATTTAGTACTAAATGCCTTCACACAATTGACCAGCTAATAAATAATGCTGAATACTTTCCAGAATTAAATTTCCAATGGATATAAGAGATCACCCTGGCTTGAACTAGCCTCGGGTAATCTGACCAGGGCCCATGTCTTCTTTTATCATCCAGGAATGGTCAAAATGGCTTCAGAATTGGCCTGAGTGTTTAAAGATGTCCCCAATATAGAAGAGCCCCAGACCACCCAGGATCCCTCAGGCTTCCCTAGAGTAGACCTACTTACTCAAGTAGATCTCAGGCATTTGGCTAATTCCTGGTCATGATCCAGTTGGAGACTGAAAAAAGGATGGATCAGACCTGCTAAATTTCTTTCTTAAAAAAAAAAAAATGGAATTCCGTCTCCTTGCCTACAGTCCAAATTCACATCTCCAAAAGACAAAGAATCAAGCATTTGACTAACAACGTCCATCTCAGTGAGACATTGCCCAAAATTTGACTAATTTCAAATGTCCTGGACAGTATTTCCCAATTTAAACTGTGGCCAAAGTGGAAACAACTCGCCTGAAAGATTCAATCATTACAATTCATTGTAGCTCATTAAATCAATCCTGGGAGGATGCAGGACCAGTATTTCTAGGTCCCCATGACCCACGGGACCATGTAAATGGGTTGTGGTGAATTAGAACAAATGAATCTTTCAGGCCTGTCTGTGTCTGCCACACACATACAGACATGACCTGGGTATGGCAGCTCCTCCCAGATTCAGAAGTATAGAACAAAACAGGAATAAGCCTAGACTCCCAGGAGGATAGCTCTCTTTAAAAGACTCATTTTCCAAGCTTTCTATTCTGGTGCTCCCTGAGCTCAGGATTCAGGGAACCAGGGGACTAATTACATACATGGGTTTCAGGGTGTTTAATTTGTATGTTGTCATTGTTGTTTTTTTAAAACAATCTACATTAGAGAGTCTAAAATATACTTTACATTTTTATACTTTGTGCTGCTGACCTTACCAACATTTTTTTAAATAAAATTTTATTAAAATCATTTTTTGATCACCTACATTTCCCAACATATCCCTTCCCCCTTCAACCTCACAAAGAACCAACTCATAATAAAGAGTAAAAAAAAAAAAAAGAAAAGTTCCATGAGTGTAACCAAATTATTTTTCAAAAGAGAAAAGGGGCAATGTGCTGATATCCACCCTGTTCTATACCCATAGCCCCTCACCTCTTCAAAGAAGGGAGATGGAGTAGGGAACAAACTCTTTGGGACCAAGATTGTTTACCAAATCTTAATGTGCCATTTGGTTCAGTTTTGAAATAAAAATTTTCTACCCACATTTCAAATTTCTTTTTTTTACCTTTGTTTATATGGAAATCTTTTACTCTTTTAATTTATATTTTTACATTACTTATATCTATATAACATGTATAATATATCAAATAAATATATATTTATATTGTTTTTATATTATATAATTATG